>NC_090818.1:15042833-15105667 GCF_000390325.3 Nicotiana tomentosiformis
AAGTCTGTTGCGGCGTGCAACCCGATCCTTCAATATGGACTTTTAATAAGTTTATTGCGGCGTGCAACCCGATCCTCATATATATTCATTTCGATCAATTCTGTTGCGGCGTGCAATCCGCTCCTCCAATATATTCATTTACCAATTCTTAAAGAAGAAATTTCCCCGATAGATGCAACAATTAATATAAAATTTTAAGGAAACAAGCATAGAATAATTATGATTTAATTATGAAACAAACAATGACAAATAGCAATTTATTATGGAAATCAGAGAGAAAATAGGTAGTTTAATGTTTAATACGCTAAATGTCAAGTAGCAATTAATACACATATTCAAATAAGATGTAACAATTAATATAAGAATTTAAGAATTAATATTTGACAAAGAATATGAGAGAAACAATTATTATAATAATTAATTCATGATTTAAAATAATTTATAAATTTTCAAGTAAATATGCAAACAATTAATTTGACGACGTGTAGACACTCGTCACCTCGCCTATACGTCGTTCACATGCATTTCACATAACAAATAGTTTAAGGGTTCTATTCCCTCAAGTCAAGGTTAACCACGACACTAACCTCGCTTTGCAAATTCCAATCAATAACTCGACCACAACTTTTCCTTTTAAATTTGTCTCCAAAAGCTTCAAATCTATTTACAAACAATTCGATATACTCAATACGAATCATTGGAATTAAATCCATATGAATTTACTAATTTTCCAGATAAAAATTTGAAATTTATTTAAATATTCGACAGTGGGACCCACGTCTCAAATCCCAGAAAAACATACAAAATCCGAATACCCGTTCCGATACGAGTCCAACCATATAAAATTTATCAAATTCCGATGTCAAATGGACCTTCAAATCTTAAATTTTTGTTTTTTGGAAAGTTTTACAAAAATTACAACTTCTTCCATCTAAATCTGAAATAAATGATGAATATAGACATGGATTTGTGAAATATAATCACTTTTGGTTATAGAACACTTACCCAATTCAAAGTCGTGAAAATCCCCCTTGAAATCGCCCAAATCCGAAACTTAAAACTCAAAAATGAGTAAAAATTGCGACTTCCGAATTTATGGGCTCTGCCTAGTCATTTTCGCATATGCAGATAAAAGTTCTGCATTTGCGGACTCGCATTTGCGATGCCAGGCTGCCAAGTGAAGTTTTGCATCTGCGGACATTCCTGTCGCACCTGCGACATCCACTTCTACGCAAAATGGCCGCACCTGCGAAGACCCCAGGCCAGCACAGTCCCGCATCTACGCAATCCCGCCGCACCTACGGCAACGCACCTTTGCCCAAGACCCTCGAAGGTGCGATTACATCAAAGGCAGAAATTTCAAGAATTGGCTTAAGTTCACAATTTGATCCGATTTCGATCCGAATCACACTTGGGGTACTCAAGACCCCGTTCGAATATACCAATAAGTCCCGTAACATAATACGGACTTACTCGGGGTCTAATATCACGTCAAACAACGCTGGAATTACAATTCACACCCCGATTAGAACTTAAGAGTTTTAAACTTTTCAATTTGCAAATCTCGTGTCAAAACATATTAAATAAATCTGGAATGACTTTAAATTTTGCACACAAGTCCTAAATGACATAACAGAGCTATTCAAATTTTCAGAATCAGATTCCGGCTCGATATCAAAAAGTCAACCCCGTGGTCATACTTGGAAATCATTAGCCTTTGAATTACTAGTTTTCGTTAAATGGTCATAACTTGAGCTAGGGACCTCCAAATTAAATTTTGGCCATACGCACAAGTCCCAAATCACGATACGGAGCTACCGAAACTGTCAAAACACTGATCCGGGTCTGTTTGCTCAAAATGTTGACCAAAGTCAACTCAATTGAGTTTTAAGGCTTAATTTCAAATTGTAATCCATTTTTCACATAAAAACTTTCTGAAAATTTTACGGACTGCGCACGCGAGTCGAGGAATGATAATTAGGGCTTTTCGAGGTTTTAGAACACAGAATTACTTATTAAATTTAAAGATGACATTTGGGGTCATCATATTCTCCACCTCTAAAAAAACGTTCGTCCTCGAACGGAGTTAGAAAAAGTACCTGAGCTGGTAAATAAGTGTGGATATTTACTTTGCATGTACGACTCGGACTCCCAGGTAGATGCCTCTACCGGCTGACCTCTCCATTGCACTCGAATTGAAGGTTAACTCTTAGACCTCAACTGTCGGACCTGCCGGGCTAGAATAGCCACTGGCTCCTCCTCGTATGTCAAATCTTTGTCCAATTGGACTGAGCTGAAATCTAACACATGGGACGGATCACCATGATATTTTCAGAGCATAGACACATGGAACACCGGATGAACCGTTGATAAACCAGGTGGTAATGCAAGGCTGTAGGCTACTTCACCCACCCTTTCAAGAATTTCAAAGGGTCCGATATACCTAGGGCTTAACTTGCCCTTCTTTCCGAACCTCATTACACCTTTCTTAGGTAAAACCCAGAGAAATATTCTTTCTCCAAACATAAATGCAATATCACGAACTTTATGGTCGGCATAACTCTTTTTCCTAGACTAAGCTGTGCGAAGTCGATCCTGAATAATCTTGACCTTATCCAAGGCATCCTGTACCAAATCGGTACCCAACAACCGAGCCTCTCCCGGTTCAAACCAACCAACTGGTGATCAACATCGCCTTCCATATAATGCCTCATATGGAGCCATCTGAATGTTCGACTGATAGCTATTATTATAAGCAAACTCCGCACATAGCAAGAAATGATCCCAAGAACCTCCAAAATCTATAACACAAGCGTGGAGCATATCTTCCAATATCTGAATAGCGCGCTCTGACTGTCCGTCTGTCTGTGGATGAAATATTGTACTCAACTCCACCCGCGTGCCTAACTCACGCTGTACAGCCCTCCAAAAATGTGAGGTAAATTGCGTACCTCGATCTGAAATAATAGACACGGGCACACCGTGAAGGCGGACAATCTCACGAATGTAAATTTCAGCTAACCTTTTTGAAAAATAGGTAACTGCCATTGGAATGAAATGTGTTGATTTGGTTAACCTGTCCACAATGAACCAAACTGCGTCAAACTTTCTCTGAGTCCATGGGAGTCCAACAAAAAAATTCATAATGATACGCTCCCATTTCCATTCAGGAATTTCTAACTTCTGAAGAAAACTTCCAGGTCTCTGATGCTCGTATTTAACTTACTGACAATTTAGACACCGAGCTACACATGCAACTATATCCTTTTTCATTCTCCTCTACAAATAATGTTGCCGCAAATCTTGATACATTTTGGAGGTACCTGGATGAATAGAATACCTGGAACTGTGTGTCTCTTCAAGAATTAATTTACGAAGCCCATACACATTAGGCACAAAAATATGACCTTGCTTTCGAAGAACTCCATCTTTCCCCACAACAAACTGTTTGGCATCACCGTGCCGCACCGTGTCCTTAAGGACAAGTAAATGAGGATCATCATACTGTCTCTCTCTTATGCGCTCATATAAAGAAGACTGAGCGACTGTGCAAGCTAGAAACCGACTGGGTTCTGAAACATCTAATCTCATGAACTAATTAGCCAAAGTCTGAACATCTGCAGCTAATGGCCTCTCACCAACCGGAATATATGCAAGACTGCCCATACTCACAACCTTTCTACTCAAAGAATCGGCCACCACATTGGCCTTTCCGGGGTAATACAAAATGGTAATATCATAGTCTTTGAACAACTTCAACCATCTTCTCTGCCTCGAATTAAGATCTTTTTGTTTGAACAGGTACTGAAGGCTACGATGATCAGTAAATACCTCACATGAGACACTGTAGAGGTAATGCCTCCAAATCTTCAGCGCATGAACAATGGCTTCCAGTTCTAAGTCATGAACAGGATAATTCTTCTCGTGAACCTTCAACTGCCACGATGCATATGCAATCACCCGGCCATCTTGCATTAATACTGCATCAAGCCTAATGTGAGATACATCACAATATACCATATACGATCCTGAACATGTGGGTAATACCAACACTAGCACTGTAGTCAAAGCAGTCTTGAGTTTCTGAAAACTTAACTCACACTCGTCTGACCATCTGAATAGGACACCTTTCCGGGTCAGTCTGGTCAATGGGTTTGCTATAGATGAAAACCCTTCCACGAACCGACGATAGTAACCTGCTAAACCCAAGAAACTCCGGATCTCTATAACTGAAGTAGGTCTAGGCCAATTCTGAACAGCCTCAATCTTCTTATGATCCACCTTTATGCCTTCTGCCGATACAACATGCCCCCAAAAGGCAACTGAGTCTAACCAAAACTCACATTTTGAAAACATGGCATATAACTGATTATTCTTCAAAGTGTGAAGCACACTTCGAAGATGCTGCTCATGCTTCTCTTGATTGCTAGAGTAAATCAAGATATCATCAATGAATACAACCACAAAAGAATCCAAATAAGGCTTGAACACCCGATTCATCAAATCCATAAATGTTGCTGGGGCATTTGTCAACCCAAATGACATCACTAGGAATTCATAATGGCAATACCGAGTCCGAAAAGCTGTTTTAGGGACATCAGATGCCCTAATCGTCAACTGATGGTAACCAGACCTCAAATCGAACTTCGAAAATACCTTGGCACCTTGAAGCTGATCAAATAAGTCATCAATTCTTGGCAGCAGATATTTGTTTTTGATAGTGGCCTTGTTCAACTGCCGATAATCTATACGCATCCACATAGAGCCATCTTTATTCTTTACAAATAATACTGGTGCACCCCAGGGTGAGACACTAGGTCTAATGAATCCCTGATCAAGCAAGTCTTATAACTGCTCTTTCAATTCTTTCAACTCTGGCGGGGCCATACGGTATGGTGGAATAGAAATAGGCTGAGTGCTCGGAGCCAAATCAATACAGAAGTCAATATCTCTATCGGGTGGCATCCTCGGCAAATCCACCGGAAATACTTCTGGAAATTCACGAACAACTGGTACTGGGTCCATAGACGGAACATCCGCACTGGGATCGCCAATATAAGCCAAATAGGCTAGACACCCTTTCTCTACTATACGCCGAGCTTTCATATAAGAAATAACCTTGTGGGCAGAATGACCAGGAGTTCCTTTCCACTCTAACCGAGGTAACCCCGGTATAACTAGGGTCACTATCTTGGCATGACAATCCAATATATCATGATAAGGGGACAACCAATCCATACCCAAGATGACATCAAAATCTACTATATCAAGAAGTAGAAGATCCACACTAGTCTCAAGATTACCAATAGTAACCACACACGAACGATATACATGATCTACTAAAACAGAGTCTCCCACTGGTGTAGATACACACATAAAAGCACTCAGAGAATCACTAGGCACAACCAAATATGAAGTAAAATAGGAGGACACATAGGAATAAGTAGATCCTGGATCAAATATAACTGACCCATCTCTATGGCAAACTGGAATAATACCTGTGATCTCAGCTTTAGATGACTCGGCCTCAAGTCTAGCTGGAAAAGCATAAAATCGGGGCTGGGCCCCACAACTCTAAACTGCATCCCTGGGACGACCTCTAACTGGCTGGCCTCCACATCAAACGGTCTGACCTCCACCTTTAATGGCATGACCTCCACCTCTAATGGCCTGACCTCTACCTCTAGCTACCTGACCCCTACCTCTAGCTGGTTGAGCAGGCGGTGAAGCAACCAGTGCCGGTATGATAGCACGAGAATTTTGCCAAGATCTGTTACTTGCCAATCTAGGAAATGTGACCAATGTTCCCACACTCATAACACCCATCCTGATGCCGTGGTTGCTGAAGCTGAAGCTGACCCAAATGGGCCAGATAACCACTGTAGTAACTCTGGAGTGGTGGTGCACTGATAGGAGCTGAATGTGCACTAAATGCTGGCTGTTCATAGTAAGGCATAATAGGACCGTGACTCCCTGAAGCACCGGGAGATGCATGAAGTGCTGAATAAAATGGTCTGGGAGGATGACCCCTACCAAAATTATCCCTGCCTCCAGACGAGGCACCACCGAAACTACCGAACTAACGAGGCCTCTTATCAGACCTCTGCCCTCTCTCCTGTGCAAGAACTATCTCGATCCTCCTTGCGACATTAGTAGCCGCCTGAAAAAAAATCTCACTTCCGGTATCCTTGGCCATATGAAGTTTGATAGGGTGAGTGAGTCCCTCAATAAACCTCCTCAATCTCTCTCCCTCCGTAGGTAGTAAAAGGAGAGCATGACGGGTCAAATCCACAAAATGGGACTCGTACTGAGTAACAGTTATACTGCCCTGCTGTAGACGCTCAAATTGCTTGCGGAATTCCTCTCTCAGTGTGATAAGGGGGAACTTCTCCAGAAATAGCTGAGAGAACTGCTCCCAGGTAAGTTCAGGAGATCCGACTTGTCGGGTCAATGTATAATATCTCCACCACTTCTTGGCGGAACCCGTCATCTAAAATACAGCAAAATCAACCCCATTGGTCTCAACTATACCCATGTTCCGCAACACTTCGTGGCAGCGTTCAAGATAATCCTGTGGGTCCTCAGAAGGTGTACCACTAAAGTGAACTGGAAAGAGCTTAGTTAACTTATCCAGTCTCAATAAGGCCTCAAAAGACATGGCGGGCCTATCACCGGTCTGTGCCGCAACAACTGGCTGAACTACCCCAACTAGCGGGGCTGTTGGAGCCTGATTCTGGGGAGCCATCTGCTCCGGAGCGGGTGTAGTGGGAGTTTGTGCTCCTCCCCCAGCCTGCGAGAAGGCTGGTGCCACTGGAAATGTACCATTCTTGGCCACACCCTCTATAAGACTTACCAAACGGACTAGAGCGTCCTGAAGTACTGGAATGGCTATGAATCCTTCCGGGACCTGAATTGGTCCAACTGGTACATTATGAACTGGAACTTCCTCCCCAAGATCCACCTGAGGTTCTATAACAGGTGCAGCTGCTCGAGCTCTTGACTGAGCTCTACCTCTGCCTCTGCCTCGGCCTCTAGCACGACCTCGGCCTCGACCTCTACCCCTGGCCATAGTTGCCACCTGGGGCTCTAGTCCCTGTCCATCGGTAGAGGTATTACGTGTTCTCACCATCTGCGAGAGAATAAGAGTAGAATGATTCAATCATCGATGGTAGAATAAATTCGCACGACAAAATAAGAAAGAAGTGATATTATACCTAAAATTTATAGCCTCTAAGAGATAAGTACAGATGTCTCCGTACCGATCCTTCAGACTCTACTAAGCTTGCTCGTGACTAGTGAGACCTATGTAACCTACTGCTCTGATACCAACTATCACGACCCGAAATTTCCACCTTCGGACCGTGATGGCGCCTAACATTTCACTTGCTAGGAAAGCCAACGTTAGAATAATATTATTCATTTTTTTTTAAAATTTAAATTTATTAATAACAAATAACAATTGCGGAAGTAAAGTCTAAAATGTAGTGAATAATCCATAAAAATAACGGTGTCTAAATACCATCCCAGAATTGGTGTCACAAGTGCACGAGCTTCTAGAATAATACAAATAAGGGGCTGAATAAGATAAAGCTATCTGAAAATAAACACACAACTAAAGCAAAGTAGATTGGGACTTCAGAAACTGCGGACGCCGTGCAGTTATACCTCAAGTCTCCTCTAGTAGCTGAAATCCGAGCAAGTCTATGATACGCCGCTGGGACCAACTTCGAAATCTGCACAAGAAGTGCAGAATATAGTATCAGTACAACCGACCCCATGTACTGGTAAGTGCTGAGCCTAACCTCGACAAAGTAGAGACGAGGCTAAGGCGGGTCACTTACTTTAAATTGTACACAATATTAGTAACAACAATAAATAATAGAAATAAATCAGATAACTCATTTATAATAATTGAAGCCAACCCAACAGTCATAACCAATTATCATTTCTATCAATTTTCGTTGCAGCGTGCAACCCGCTCTCACAATATATTCATATTCCATTTGTTTGAGGCGTGCAACCCGCTCCTCCATTATATTCATTTTAATCAAGTCTGTTTCGGCGTGCAACCCGATCCCCCAATATATTTATATATATCGACTTTTAAATAAGTCTGTTGTGGCGTGCAACCCGATCATCCAATATGGACTTTTAATAAGTCTGTTGCGACGTGCAACCCGATCCTCATTTATATTCATTTCGATCAATTCTGTTGCGGCGTGCAACCCGCTCCTCCAATATATTCATTTACCAATTCTTAAAGAAGAAATTTCCCTAATATATGCAACAATTAATATAAACTTTTAAGACAACAAGCATACAATAATTATGAAACAAACAATGACAAATAACAATTTATTATGGAAATCAGGGAGAAAATAGGTAGTTTAATATTTAATATATTAAATGTCAAGTAGAAATTAATGCACATAATTCAAATAAGCATGTAGAATTTATTACAGGAATTCAAGAATTAATATTTGACAAGGAATTATGAGTGAAACAATTAATATAATAATTCATTCATGATTTAAAATGATTTATTATTTTCAAATAATTATGCAAATAATTAATTCGACGACGTATAGACACTCGTCACCTTGCCTATACGTCGTTCATATGCAATTCACATAATAAATAATTTAAGGGTTCTATTCCCTCAAGTCAAGGTTAACCACGACACTTACCTCGCATTGTAAATTCCATTCAATTACTCGACCACAACTTTTCCTTTTAAATTTATCTCCAAAAGCTTCAAATCTATTAACAAACAATTCGATATACTCAATACGAATCATAGAAATTAAATCCATATGAATTTACTAATTTTCCAGATAAAAATCGAATTTCATTTAAATATGCGACAGCGGGACCCACATATCGAATCTCGAAAAAACGTATGAAATCCGAACACCCGTTTCGATACGTGTCCAACCAAATAAAATTTATCAAATTCCGATGTCAAATGGACCTTCAAATCTTAAATTTTCGTTTTTGGAAAGTTTTACAAAAATTCCAATTTCTTCCATCTAAATCCGAAATAAATGATGAATATAGATATGGATTTGTGAAATATAATCACTTTTAGTTATAGAACACTTACCCAATTCAAAGTCGTGAAAATCCCTCTTGAAATCACCCAAATCCGAGACTTAAAACTCAAATATGAGTAAAAATGGCGACTTCCGAATTTATGAGCTCTGCCCAGTCATTTTCGTATCTGCGGATAAAAGTTCCACATCTGTGGACTTGCATTTGCGAGACAAGGCTCGCATTTGCGATGCCAGGCTGCCAGGTGAAGTTCTGCATCTGCGGACATTCCTGTTGCACCTGCGACATCCGCTTCTTCGCAAAATGGTCACACCTGCGAAGACCCCAGGCCAGCCCAGTCCCGCATCTGCGCAATTCCGCCGCACCTGCGGCATCGCACCTACGGCCAAGACCCTCGTAGGTGCGATTACATCAGAGGCAGAAATTTCCAGAATTGGCTTAAGTTCACAATTCGATCCGAATCACACTCGGGGTACTCGGGACCCCGTCCGAATATACCAATAAGTACCGTAACATAATACGTACTTACTCAGGGTCTAATATCACGTCAAACAACGCTGAAATTACAATTCACACCCCGATTAGAACTTAAGAGTTTTAAACTTTTCAATTTGCAAATCTCGTGCCAAAACATATTAAATGAATCCGGAATGACTTCAAATTTGGCACACAAGTCCTAAATGACATAACAGAGCTATTCAAATTCTCAGAATCGGATTCCGGCTCTGATATCAAAAAGTCAACCCCGTGGTCAAACTTGAAAATCTTTAGCCTTTGAATTACTAGTTTCCGTTAAATGGTTATAACTTGAGCTAAGGACCTCAAAATTAAATTTTGGGCACACGCCCCTGTTCCAAATCACGATACGGAGCTATCGGAATTGTCAAAATACTGATCCGGGTCCGTTTGCTCAAAATGTTGATCAAAGTTAACTCAATTGAGTTTTAAGACTTTATTTTACATTTTAATCAATTTTTCACATAAAAACTTTTCAGAAAATTTTACGGACTACGCACGCGAGTCGAGAAATGATAATTAGTGCTTTTCGAGGTTTTAGAACACATAATTACTTATTAAATTTAAAGATGATATTTTGGGTCATCACGGTGCTATTGTTGCAAGAGTTTGATATTGACATCCAAGATCGAAAAGGGAGTGAAAATCAAGTGGCGGACCACTTGTCTCATTTGGAGGAGGAGGGAAGGCCCCATGATGGCCTTGAAATCAATGACTCCTTCCCTGATGAGCAACTCTTGCCTATTTCAATGAAGGATGTGCCATGGTTCGTCTATCTAGCAAACTTCCTTTTGTGTGGAATCATCCCTGATAAGGTCTCTTCAAATCGAAGGAAGAAGCTCAAACGGGATTGTCAAGACTATTATTCGGACGAGCCTTACCTCTTCCAAATTTGCACGGATGGGGTAATTAGAAGATGTGTACCAGATGAAGAGTAAGATGTTATTCTTGAGGCTTGCCATTCTTCGCCTTATGGTGGTCACCATGGCAGAGCGAGAACGGCAGCTAATGTGCTAAGTTGTGATTTTTATTAGCCCACTCTTTACAAAGATGCAAGTGATATGGTGAAAAGATGTGATGAATGCCAACGGGCAAGTGTAATCTCGAAGAAGAATGAAATGCCTCTCACTACCAAATTGGAGATTGATGTCTTTGAAGTGTGGGGTATTGACTTCATGGGTCCTTCTGTGAGTTCTAGAAGCGTACTACATAAATACAGAAATGTACAACTATTTACAACTTTAATTTCAACAATAACAAAGCAAAATAATGCAAATTGACGACCTTTTTTTAATGCTCTTTAATAAGGATATTAAATAGTAGTTTCCGTATTATTCTCTCTTCTTCCTTTTTTTTCCTTTTGAACCTACGCAATTTTGATCTCACTTTAATGCTGGTATTAAATAGTAATAAGTTTTCTATTCTTTTTTCCCTTTAAGCCAACATCAATCACTGTTCGTTAGGGATATTAATTGAAGAAAAAGTTTCCCACTTGTTCTCTTCTTCTTTTTCCTTTTTATCATTTTGTAAAAAATAAACTTTAGTTATATTTACAATTTTATGCAACTTAAAATGTACTTGTAAAGGATAAAAAAGACGAACGATATTTCGTTAAAAGACTTTGTGCTTTTAATAGTATAAATATAGATAGATAGATAGATACATAGATACATACATAGTATTCTAAAAGAAGGATCTGTTGGGAATCGTGTCAATGGAAGGAAAAAATATTTAAAAGAGAAAAAATAATAAATTTTAAAAAACAAGAAAAGACAAGATTTACATGATTCGATTAGAGAAAAAATGGATGGTAATGCTGGAGAAAGATTTCTTTTTTTCTTTTTTTTGTTTTGCATATTCTTCTTGTTTTTAACACACTACTAGCGATGCCTTTGTTCATTTATTTTCAGTTGAAGCAGTTCTGTTGATCCATCTTAGAATACATGTAATCCCACAGAAAGATTTCTTTCTATTTGTATATGTCGAAGTGTGTAACCATCTCATCTAAAATTTTAAATTGTTAGAAATAACATGTTTTTATTTATTTAATTGTGTCGCAACATGTCCCCCATGTGCGGATTTAATTCTTTTTCATGGGTCAAGCACATAATATTTTTTCCGATATTGAGTGTCAGTGAGATGAACTCACGATCTCTGACTGTTCTTATACCATATTGAAGTTTGTAACCATCTCGTCTAAAAGTTTGAACTGTTGTTAGAGTAAACACTTTTATTTACATAATTGTGTCTCAACAATAAATAATTTAGAGCACAAAGATATAAAAAAAAGTTATACTCTTTATTTACTCGCACAGGGAGCCAATGAATGGGAAAAGAAACAGCATGAACACCTAAGTGTTATGCTTCATTTCTATTGCTGATGATATCTATGATACCTATGGAACAATAGACGAACTAACTCTCCTAACAAATGCAATAGAAAGGTATTTCTTTTTTCTTTTCTTAACATTAACAACTTAGCTTTTATTTTCCCATGTAGTAATGTGTACGCTAAATAAGAAATTTCATGAAAAATCTTACCTATATTTAAATGTAGGTGCAACATTGACGATGTTTCAGAACAGTTACCGTCATATATGAAGCTTTATTACCTAGCTCTTCTAGATGTTTACATTGAAATTGAGAAAGAGTTGGCAAAGGAAAACAACTCATTTCAAGTTAAATATTCCATAGCTGAGGTAAATTAATTTGTAGCAAATAGTTATTTAGATAATCTACCGAATTAAATTTTTTATGAGAATTCACGAGTATGTGCTCTTAATTATATTCTTTCAGATGAAAAAGTTGATAAATGCATATTTTCAAGAGGCTAAATGGTATCATGGAAATAACGTCCCAACAATGGAACAGTATGTGAAAAATGGAATTCGATCTAGCAATACCCCATGTCTTGTGACTCTCTCTTGGTTAGGCATTGGAAATGAAGCAACGAAGGAGGCACACGACTGGCTTGCAAGTGAACCTCTAATTTTGGTTGCTTCTTCTATCATTGCTAGATTATCAAATGATATTGTATCACATGAGGTATATTATAATTACGAAATAAGTTTTGTAGCTTTTAGTTCAACACTGAATATTAACTAATACTACGCTTATTCCTTGTCGTACTTATGAGTTCAATATAAGTTATTGTGCGAGCTTAATATATAGTTGATCAAGGCCTTAAGAGGCAGATCCAGAAATTTCAATTGACTTAGGTTTCAACCGCTGAACCCATCACCTTGTTTGAATTATGGGGTCACACTTCAATATTTTCAGCAATTCTAATGGTTTTTGAACAAATAAGTTTAGACTAAAATTACGGGTTCATACCATTTTTTGTCTAATGCTTGTCGCTCTTATGGATATGCAGAGAGAGCAAGAAGGAGGAGATATATCAGGTGTCGAATGTTACATGAATGAATATGGCGTCACAAAGGAAAAAGCATACGTGGAGATTAGGAAAATAGTGGATAATAGTTGGAAGGATTTGAATCGAGAATGCCTAAAACATACAGTTGTACCTAGGGTTTTGCTCATGCCAGTGCTCAACCTTGCTAGGATGTCGGAGTTCTCATACAAAGATGAAGATTCTTATACTGTTTCCAAAAATGACTTGAGAGATATCATCTCTGAGGTGCTAGTTGATCCCATTACAATATGAAAACTTGAAAAGCAAAAACAAAAAGAAAATGGAATAAAAGAGAAAACACGTATTGTAATTCTCTAGAATGCTTATATTTTTATCAATTAGTTTGTTTCGGTTGAAAGGAGAATATGATATATATGTACTATATGTCATTATATTTGTAATAAAAGAAGTTCCTAATTTATTTGTGTCAATGATGTTTTATACTTCAATGCCACACAAGAGGGGGTGATTTGTGTGGTGTCCAATTTTTGCGTGCACTGATTATAGAAGGACCTAATTCTTCTAAGTGTTCCTTATACTACTGTTACAGAAATAGTAAATGCGGAAAGTAAAGAACACAAGTATTTTTACGTGGAAAACACCCGGCTCAAAAGGTAAAAAAACCCCGACCTACTACTTAGTAGGATTTTCCCCAACACTTCACTAAATTAATGAGCCAAAACAGCATTTACAAAACTCTTTGTAAACCTAAGGATTAACTCTAATCCCATTGTGGCAACCAACCTCTAACTGTTGCGACAACTAGCAACCAACCTCTAACTATTGCGACAACTTCAAGTTATCTCTAACTTGAATACTTAGAGTACCTAATATAATTGCTTCTAGATAAAGTTGAAAGGTACAATTTGAAAACACCTACAATAATTGAACTAGAATAAAAGACAGACGGTTGGAACTGGTTCTTCTATTTGGTTCATGTAGCTTCAGGTTCGCACACTTGAATCACACAAGAATTGTTTGCAAAATGCCTTGCTATTTTTCTCTCAACTCACGTTTAATCTTCAGCTTTTGTGCATACCTGTAGAATGAGAATATCCTGCAATTTATAGAGTAGAATAAGAAATAACTAGAGTTCTAATTCTACTCTTCCTTGGTGAAAGAGTTTTAGTTATCCACAACTTCTAATTCCTCCCTTATCTTGGATAGTGCTCTCTTTGAGTAAGGGGTCCTTCTCCTTATCAATTATGCAACCCTTTCGATCATGAGATATCAGATATAACAAGTTAAGTTTATCTCCTTCATGTGCATCCCTTATGCTCGAATTTGCCCGTGTCTGTGTACACAGGGGATGGACCTGGTTCAAGCCTGAGTTCCTTTGTCAATCTTCAAAACAAACTTCACTTGGGTCAACAAATTCTCCCCCCCCCCCCAAATGATGACAAACTTTATGCTTTTCATAAGCATAGGCCATGTTTCAATTCAGCTCAACATCAACAAAATGTTAGAACATTTTACCTTTTTAAAGTCACTTATCATCAAGGACCATGTTCATTAGGTTATAAACATCACAGTCCAAAGTAAAAGCACAACCTAATTCCCTTTTTTGGCATCATCGAAAAGTTGCATAATAATGTTAGATAACCAGATTTTAATTGAAATTACTCATCGCCACTGGGGCTACTTCAAATGTAATTATGGAGTCAAATATCATCGATTAATCTAAGGATATTAGCCATCTAAGAAATATCAACAAACAGTTAGAGCTAAAATATTAAATTTCATTGATTGATAAGATCTTACCACAAAGCATAAAAAGAAATAAAAACACTGTATCATGAGCAAAAGAAGCAAAAGAAATCCCGAACTAGGTCAGTGGTTGATCTACACTAGGCTAGGAGGCTTAAGGCTAGGAAGGACCAGGTTCTTGGTTTTTGACTTGGAGCAGTTTTAGCATATTCTAAAGAATGTCATCATTCTTCTTCTTTTATTTTGCCAGCTCAGATCTGAGAGCATCTCTCTCAGTCTCCACCTCTGCTAACCTCTTCTTCAGTCTATTAATCTCAACATCCTTAGCCCCACTTTCTTGCACCAAAGTTCGCACTTTGCTGTTCAGTGGTACCTTTTTGGATGAACCAGGTTCTTTAGGAGTGGTTTGGACTTCATAGTCACAAGCAGTTAGAGTGTTTGCCCCAAAATGATCCTTGTTTGTACCAAATTCCCATTTCTTTATGGATAGCTTGTAGTATGCAAGTACAGTTGTGAGAATAAAGCCATAGGGTATGGCGTGAGTTTTGTTGCCATTCAGAACCCTATCAAGAAGCTGGATGATGAATCCAGACTAATTGATTTGCCTCCCACTGTCCAAACATTCCATAAGGACCAGGTCCATGAATGTGGCAATGTGCCTCCTCTTCGTGGGGTGGATTCATCTCACTTTTGTAAATAGCCTTGGGCTCAAGCTCCTCTTCATTGCCACCAAACTTCTTAGTAATGGCAAGGGCAATAGGGAGATTCTCTAGACTTGGCCATTTGAGCTTCTTATAATCATTATACCCTTCACCAGGCACACCTAAAATCTCTCCCAGTCCTTTATCATCAAAAGTCATTGTCACCCCCTTTACCACACTGGTGACCCTACCATCTTTGATCTCACAGTTTGCAATGAACTCCACAATCTCAGTTCTGGCCAGCCTTCCATCCATCTGAAGGACTATGTCCTTCCAACCTTGCAATTGTAACTTCTCCAGCAGCAGTAACATACCTTCCTCCTCCAAGTCTCTAAGGAGTCTGCCTTTCAAGATAGTTCTCTTCCCAAAATTGACCATCTTGTCCTTCTCAGCATCAGATTCATCTTCTTCTTCTCCACTCCATTCCTCTTCCTCCACTATTTTTACTTTTCTTGGTTTCAATGCAGACCTGGTTCTTTTAGCTAAAGTGGATGGCTCCACAGACTTTGTTTTTGAAACAAACCTTTTTGAGGAAGTCTTGACTTTCTTTACCTTTTGAGTCACAACCTCCATTTCTTCTGTCTCCTCTTCATCCTAAAGAACCAGTTCTATCTCGTCAATTTCAACAACCTCAACATGCTCAATCACCTTTTTTTTTCTTTAGCAGCAGCTTTTCTTTTACTTTCTTCTAAGGCCTTTTCCAGTTCAGCCTCACTCTGCTTCTTCTGACTCCTTGTAGCTCTTCCTCTTGTAGGAGGAATCTCTACAGGATTAGAAGAGACAGCCTTTCTCTTCTTGTTTGCCCTGGCAGTGCCAGGAACTTTGACTCCTGAAATCCTTTTCTTTTTGGGATTCTAACTGCTATTCATCCTTTTTAGTAGATCTGCGAGGGTTTCCTGCTCAGATGGAATAGGTTCTTGAGCATTTTTTCCTAATCAGACCAACCCTTTAGCAGATTCTCCAGATCCACTTCCCCCTGTTTTTCTCACACTCTCTTCTTCTCCATCAGATTCCCTACTCCAAACTACTATAACACCTGATTCTTTAGTTAAACCAACATGAGTGGGTGAAGAATCAACCATTCCTTTTCCCATACCCCTCCCAACACTTCGAGTACCCTCAATCTTTTTCTTTTCTCTTTTTATTTTTACCACCAACCTTTCTAGACTCAGTAGTTTCAACACCCGCCATAGTTCCTACCAGAACAAACCTAGTCTCCATATTTGTAGCAACCTTAGAAATAATTTGAGGAGTAACTTTAGAGCTAGAAGTTACCTGCTCTGTTTCATAAGAAGCCGTTTCTTCCCCCTCAGTAGCATTCTTGAATGATTCATTAGATTTCTGGGGTTCTTTTTCTTGGGTTGTTCTTTACCCGCAACAACCTTGCGGTCAAGCATCTTGACTCTTATTTTCTTATAGATGGGCATGGTTGAAGGTGTGATAGATGGTGTGGGTTTGATTTCTCTGGGTGGTGATGAGGGATTCTCAGAAGGGTTTGCCATTTCTGTGTTTGGAAATTTTGGGAAAAATGGGCTTGTGTGTGTTTTGGAAGATGAGAGAAGAGAGAATTTATTGACGGCTTGAGAAGTGAGGAAGCAACTGAGGCCTAATCAATTTAAAGTGAAAGTGTTTGATTGGGTAACGACAGCCTTTGTAGAAGTCTAATCGAACTAAAATTTACTTTGAAAAGACGTTGAAGAGTGTCCCTAGAATCTAGGCACTTAATGTGGTTTGGACTCTGTTGAATGAAACAGGTCCATTTCATAACTGATAAGATCGAGGGGTTTAGGATTGAATGGGACTCTCCTCTTGATCGTATTCCAAATATAATTATTTTAAAATATGCAGAGTGGAGAATACGTACTGAGTAATCTTGATGAACCAGGTTTTTCACTGAAAAAGCTCGTGTGTAAGTCTGAATTTTCCAAGAAAATAGAGATAATATCATTAGAGATTTAACGAGTCATTTTATCACATGGCACAAGAGTATACTGATGAAAGTATGAGACTGAGCAAAATCTAATCGAATTATATACAAAAATTCACAATTTTTCTAACCAATTTTTGAGTTAGAACTGGTTCCCTTTAGGTGATCTTAATCATCTCTAATTCTAACATGTTCCTTTCAACGTGATATCTACTTAGAGATTTTGTAAAGATGTCAACTATTTGCTTGTCAGTAGAACAGAATTCCACAGTTATCAAACCTTTTTCATAATTGTCCCTTAAAAAGTGATGCCTAACATTTATGTGCTTCGTTCTCTTGTGATGAACCGGGTTCTTGGCCATACTAATTGCACTAGTGTTATCACAGAATATGGGGATACAACCTACATCAATTCAAAAATCCATTAATTGTTGTTTGATCCATAACAATTGAGAAGAACATGAGGCAACAACAACATACCCACCTTCAGCAGTAGATAAGGCAACATAATTTTTCTTTTTGGTGGCCCAAGACACAAGACACGAGCCAAGAAAATATGCCAAACCTGAAGTGCTCTTTCTGTCCACAAGAAAACCTACATAATTAGCATCAGCATATCCCACTAGATTGAAATTACTACCTTTTGGATACCATAGACAAAGGTCAGTGGTGCCTTTTAGGTATCTCAAGATCCTCTTGACAGCAGTCAAGTGAGACTCCTTTGGATTTGCCTGAAATCTAGCACAAAGGACCACACTGAAAACAATGTCAGGTCTGCTAGCAGTGAGATACAATAAAAAGCCAAGCATTCCCCTATACAAATTCTGATCAACAGATAAACCTGGTTCATCTACATCTAATTTTGTGCATGTTGCAATAAGAGTGTCAATTTCTTTGGAATCTTCCATTTTAAACCTTTTAAGCAACTCTTTCACATATATATGCTGATGGATCATAGTTCCATTTGAATTTTGTTTAATTTATAATCCTAAAAAGAAATTAAGCTCACCCATCATACTCATTTCAAATTCACTCCCCATTAGTTAAGCAAAGTTTTTACTTAACTTATCAGCCGTTGCTCCAAAATTTATATCATCACCATATATCTGAACTACCAAGAGACTTTACCCTTTTCTTTCAAGAATAATGTATTGTTAATTTTACCTCTCTAGTAGCCATGCTCAAGATTTTTTTTAATAATCTTTCATACCATGGTCTTGGAGCTTGCTTTAGCCCATGAAGTGCTCTGTCAAGCTCGTACACATGATTAGGACATTCCTTATTTTCAAAGCCCGAAGGTTGCCTAACAAACACTTCTTCCTTTAGATAGCCATTGAGGAAGTCACTCTTGACATCCATCTGATGGAGAGTGAATTCTATGTAAGCAGCAAAGGCTATAAGGAGTCTAATTGCTTCCAATCTTGTAACAGGAGCAAAGGTCTCATCATAGTCTATGCCCTCCCCTTGACTATATCCTTGAATCACCAATCTTGCTTTGTTTCTTGTAACTGTTCCATCTTCATCAAGTTTGTTTCTGAAGACCCATTTTTTGCCAATCACTAAGTCCTTGGAGACTAGTTTATTGAGTTGACTTAGACTAGCATGTTCAAGTCTCTTGTGTCAAAGGAGGGGATCATTATCCAACACACTTAAGCAAGTGAGTTCATTTTCTGAAAGGGTGGACAGATCTACAACATATATGTTGTTCACTCTTTTTCCCTGTAAAAAAATCTTGTCAATGGTAAGATTAATCACAAAACATTTGGTAGAGGTGAATGCTACCATGTTACCTCTATCACACAATTGTGATACACTTCTTAGACTGTACTTCAGTCCATCTATCAAGTAGACGTTCTCAATAGAGTGAGAATCAGTCTTACCTACCTTTCCAACCCCAATGATCTCACCTTTCTTCCCATTTCCAAAGGAGACATTACCTCCTTTAAGGTCCTCAAGTGAAAGGAACAGGTTCTTGTTTCCTGTCATATGCTTTGAGCAGCCACTATCCATGTATCATATTTGACTGATCCCCTTCACTTGGACCTGCAAAAGGAAATTAGAGGTTAGTCTTAGGAACCCAAACTAGTTTGGGTCCCTTTCTATAGGCAAAAGGATGAATCAAATTCTTTTTAGCCCAACTTGGTAGCCTATTCTTCCCTTGAACAAATTCTTTGTTCTTTTGACTTGCCTTTTCTTTTGCAGTGCATTCACTTTTATAGTGACCTATTTTACCACAGTGTGTGCAAATCTTGTTCTCAGAAAGTGTGAGGTACTTGCTTTTGTGATCCCATTAAGGTGCCAGATTCCCAAAGCCAAGTCTTCTTCTGTTGCTACTATGGTATTCCTGTAGCATGAAAGTGCATCGGAGGACCTGTTCCATTTACAAATTCTGTCTAGCTCATGATTGACCTTTCTTAGATCCTCCTTTAGGATTCTCACTAGCTCATCCCTTTAATACAACTTATCTTTCATTTTTCCTATATTTGCTTCTAGAGTGAGTTGTGTGTGATTAATTGTCTTTTTACCTGTTCCTAATTTCAGTTTTAGATTTTCAGATCTATGTTCTAGAATAGTTGGGTCAAGTGCATGAACCTGGTACTTCAATACAGTATTTTCACTTACAGTCTCACTAGCCGTAAGTTTCAGGTTTTTGCACTTAGCCTTCAAAATTACACATTCTTTAGACAATTGTTCTTTTTCATTGTTTACATCCTCAGATTCATCAATTAGTTCTAGAAGTAACTTAGATAACCTTTCTTTAGACAATAATTTAATCTTGTCTTTGAAATGAATTACACTTACCTCAGTTACTTCATCATATTCTCCAATGGCCATAAGTGCTTGTTCATCCCCATCATCATCTGAGCTTTCATCTGATATTTCTCCCCAAGAAGCCACCATAGCCTTGGTTGATCCTTTGCTTTTCTTGGGTTGAACCTGTTCCTTCTTCCTGTTCCTTCGTTCAGCTCTTTCCTTCTTCCATTCAATTTCCCATTGAAGACAGTTCTTGATGTGGTGATCAGTCTTTCCAAACTTGTAGCATCCATCATTGGTTTGCTTCTCAGGAACTTTTGACTTACTATAGCTTCCACTTCTTAAAAACCTTTTCCTCTCCTCAGGTACTTTTTGAAGTCCTTGGTGATCATAGCCATTTCGTCATCATCCAGATCAAAACCTTTAGTGATTCTGAGTGCCAAACTCCTTTCATTCTTAGGTACATCCATTTTCATGTTTTGTCTCCTAAGTTCATAGGCAGTAAGATTTTCAATTAATTCATCCAGGGGAGAGTGGCAATGTTCTTTGATTCCTGAATGACAATGATTTTAATTTCCCAAGTAATAGGTAGGACCCTTGTCAATATCTTCTCGACTCTATATTCTTCAGGAATAATCCTTCCAAGAGATTTTAGTTCATTTGTCAATGTAGTGAACCTTGTGTATATCTTTTGAATGGTTTCTCCTTCCTTCATAGTAAAGTTCTCATATTGAGAATACAGTAAAGTTTCTCTGGATCTCTTCACCTGAGGTGTTCCTTCATTAGCCACTTGCAGAGTATCCTAGATTTCCTTAGCAGCGGTACAACTTTGGATTCTGATGTACTCATCTGGACCAAGTCCACAAACAACCCAGTCCTTGGCATTAGCGTTCTTCTCCCATTTCTTCAAGTCCTCAGCAGTGCAATCAGCTCTTGTCTTTGGCACCTCTACTCCTTCGGCATTTCTCTTCAAGGTAGCCAGTGGACTATTGGTGACAATGTCCCATAGCTCATAGTCCTCTCATATAATGTGATCTTTCATCCTGTTTTTTCACCAAGAGCAGTACTGGCCATTAAAGAGTGGTGGCCTAGCAGTGGATTGCCCTTTCCAGTTTTCAGGTGGTGCACTCATCTTGATCTTCTCCTCAGGTGTTAGCCTCTTCAAGGATAACCCGCTCTAATACCAATTGATGTTTTATTCTTCAATACCACACAAGAGGGGGTGATTTGTGTGGTGTCCAATTTTCGCGTGCACTGATTATAGAAGGACCTGGTTCTTCTAAGTATTCCTTATACTACTGTTGCGAAAATAGTAAATGCGGAAAGAAAAGAACACAAGTATTTTTACGTGAAAACTACTCGGCTCAAAAGGTGAACCTACTCAGTAGAATTTTTCCCAATACTTCACTAAATCAATGAGCCAAAACAGCATTTACAAAACTCTTTGTAAACCTAAGGATTAACTCTAATCCCGTTGTGGCAACCAGCTTCTAACTATTGCGACAACTTCAAGTTAACTCTAACTTGAATACTCAGAGTACCTAATACAATTGCTTCTAGATAACTCTAGAAGGTACAACTTGAAAACACCTACTACAATTGAACTAGAATAAAAGACAGATGTTTCGAACTGGTTCTTCTATTTGGTTCATGTAGCTTCAGGTTCGCATACTTGAATCACACAAGAATTGTTTGCAAAATTCCTTGCTATTTTTCTCTCAACTCACGTTTAATCTTCAGCTTTTGTGCGTACCTGTAGAATGAGAACATCCTGCAATTTATAGAGTTGAATAAGAAATAACTAGAGTTCTAATGCTACTCTTTCTTGGTGGAAGAGTTCTAGTTATCCACAACTTCTAACTCCTCCCTTATCTTGGATAGTGTTCTCTTTGAGTAAGGAGTCCTTCTCCTTATTGATTATGCAACCTTTTCGATCAGGAGATATCAGATATAACAAGTTAATCTTATCTCCTTCACGTGCATCCCTTATGCTCGAATCTGCCTGTGTCTGTGTACACAGGGGATGGACCTGGTTTATGCCCGAGTTCCTTTGTCAATCTTCAAAACAAACTTCACTTGGGCCAACACTCAACTACTTCAATGGCAAACAGAGGAGGAACTTTGCTACTTCCAGGGTAAACACAGGAGAATGCTTAAAGTTGGGATAAGCTAAATGTATTAGAATGAATATCATTTGGTTTCGTGTAGTTTGTTTAGTCATTGATGTTGAACTCTTTTTTTATTCAAACATCTTATCAATTTTGGACTTTGTACTGTTTTACTAATTTTTATGCTTTTAGTTTTTTTTTGTGAAGGGGAGGGTGGGGAACTTGCTATAATACTAAAATTAATCCAAAAGTATCCATGAAATCTATTATATAGAAATAAGAAGATGGGCGACCAAGGGCATATTAGACATTTCATACATTTTATAAATATCTCTTTTAAACCTAAAAGGAATTGACATGTACCCATGCTCTAATATCGTCTACAGCTTTCTCGATCTTCGACCTTGTCTGGGTTTTAGCTGGATCTCTCTCTCTTTCTCCGCCATCTTTTTATTCTCCTTATTGTATTGCAAACCTAAGTCACCTATGGTGGGTCGTTCAGTGGTGTTCTCTGGAAGGTATGGAGATTCAAATATTCAAGTATTGTTTTCCAGCTTTCATGATATTTTATATTGTCCTTTATATATATACATGCTTCTCCCCTTATGGCAATATAGTTTATCTTGGTACTTGGTGTTCTTGTAGATTCTTTGCCGCCACTCTTGCTTGGGGATTTAGGTTGTTTTATTGCTTCTGAGTCTTTCTAAGTTCAAGTCTTCATTTACGGTTTTGATTCGGATGACAGAGCCAGTAGTAAAATAAATAAGGCTATTTTTTTGGCCTAATTATCTAATAGTAAGATAGATGATTCTGTTTTAAGGAGTGTTTGCTACCTAAATTATCTTGTTGACATTTTTCCCGGAGAGAAGTTATCATGGCCCAAACTAACCCTTTCGTGATGGCGCCTATTGTGGAACAAGGCAAGCCGACTCATTTCCAAAACAACCGATATTTTTATTTCAAAGAAAATTTCAGGGCTATTTAACATAAAAACCTTCGTAAAGGAGTTCAAATCAAAACAAAAGTGCGGAAAAGAAAAGCCCGACATCGGGGTGTCACTAGTCATGAGCATCTACTATAATTTGTCTGACTATATCGAGATTAATATTGTTTGGAAAATAGCTAATTACAACTAAAGGAAGATAAGAGTGAGAAGATAAGGGATGCGATCTCCAGACAACTACCTTGTTATCCCCGAGAAAATCTACAACCGGAATAGTGAACAGCCACTACCGTGTCCAGCTACACCTGGATCTGCACACAAGGTGTAGGGAGTAACGTGAGTACGCCAACTCAGTAAGTAACAACAGTAAATAAAGACTGAGCAATAGTGACGAGCAATTAAGCATGTAAAGTTCATATCATGAAATCTCGGTAAAATACAACATGCTTTAAAAATCAGCATTTAAATCAAATCATCTCGTTTAAACCCAATTCCAGTTAAAATCATTTAAAGATGTTTTTCAACAGTTTTTCAAACAAAAGCTCAATGCAAAGGTGAACAAAAATGATGAAATCATAGCCCCTCGGGCAACATCACTCGTATACAGCCCCTCGGGCAAACCTCACAATCACTCAAGCCTCTCGGGCATACCTCACAATTACTCATGCCTCTCGGGCATACCTCACAATCACTCATGCCTCCCAGTCACTCAGCACTCGGCACTCGCACTCAGTAGGTACCTGCGCTCACTGGGGGTGTGTACAGACTCCGGAGGGGCTCCTTCAGCCCAAGCGCTATATCAAGCCAAATCATGTCATAAACCACTCAGGCCCTTGGCCTATATCAAACATGCTGCGCGCATGCAACCCGGTCCCATAAATATCCTCACAAATCAAGCCCTCGGCATCATAAACCTCTCAAGCCACTCGGGCTCTCAGTAAAAAAATAGGGTACTCAGCCTAAAACAACATTTATATGCATCAAAATAGAGTAATAAAATTGAGTTATGCAGTAAACAGGTATAACCATGACTGAGTATAGATTTTCAATCGAAAACAGTGAGAGGATAACCCTAAGGGTCCAAACAGCACTGACACAAGGCCCAAACATGGCATTCCGCCCAATTTACAGAAACTCATTTCTAAAACTCATAAGTATCATATAGTTTCAACAAAATATGCAACTTTACAGTTGCTACGGGATGGACCAAGTCACAATCCCCAACGGTGCATGCCCACACGTCCGTCACCTAGCATGTGCGTCACCTCAAAATAGTAAAATGATAAGAAATCCGAGGTTTCATACCCTCAGGACTAGATTTACCATCGTTTCTTACCTCAAACCGATCAAATCAATACTCCGTGATGCTCTTGCCCCTCGATTCGGCCTTTAAATTCTCCGAATCTATTCACAATCAGTACAATACCATCAATTTATGCTAAAGGAATGAATTTCACAAGAAAAACTATCAAATTAGCCCAAAATCCCGAAATCGGCTTAAACCCGGCCCCCGAGCCCACGTCTCGAAATCCGACAAAATTTATAAAACGAGAAAGCTCATCCACTCACGAGTTTAACCATACCAAATTCATCAAAATATGACCTCATTTGGTCCCTCAAATCCTTAAATCAAACTCTCCAAAATACCAAGCCCTAACCCCTCAATTTCACCCCTAATTTTTACTAATTACATGATTAAACAATGGAAAATCACCATATATACGAGTAATAGGGCTCAATCAACTTACCTCACTGATATCCCCTTGAATCCCTCTTCAAAATCACTCCCAAACGCTTCAAAACCGACTGAAAATGGTGAAGAATGAACCAAAATTCGCGAAGTCTCCTTTATACTTTCTGCCCAGGCCTTTCGCACCTGCGGCCAAATTTCCGCACCTGCGGTCTGATAAGTAGGGATTTTAACCTATTATTTGCTCTCTATTATTTGTGTTTAGTGCCAAAAATGCGTGCTTTCTTGAGAGGATTGTTCAAAATGAGCCAAAGGAGTCATAATCAACTCATAAAGAAGTCAAAACTGGAACACAATTTGTGCGGTCGCGAAAGCTACAATGCGGTCGCAAGCACTATTTCGAGGTCCGCGAAAGGAAGATTCAGAGAGATGGATTTTTGGTCTAAAATATGAGTGCTGAACGCGTCAGAAAGGTGCGGCCGCAAAAATACCTGCACAGCCGCGATTGGAATTACGCGGACCGTGGTTGTTGAGGTTCAGAGAGCTTACATTTTAAGCAAAAATAAGAAGTGTTGTCCGCGTCAAGATTATGCGGCTGCTGAAGTATCCTACGCGACCGCGATGGAAATTATGCGGTCCGCGAAACCAAGCTCAACCCAGACCCAGAAGTGAAGAACGCGGACCGCGATCAGAATTACGCGGCCACATAACCTCCGCATGGGTATTTTTTTCAAAAATTTCAGCGTAGTATAAATAGAACTTTTTATCATTTTTAGGTTATGCTGTGTATTTTCTGAGCACGTGAAACGGGTGAAAATTCCCTTTTGGGCAATTTTGTATTAGATTCACCTTTTAACATTAGGATTTCATCTTTTAATCTAGTATTATGAATTTTATCTTCTTTTCATCTTTGATTTATGCTATTTCTATGAGTAGCTAGACCCATAGCTAGGGTTGTGACCCAACCGTAGGGTGGGTATTTAATGGGTACTAAATTTTAGGGCTTGAATGTTTATGGGTTAGTGATATTTAGCCTAGTTCTTGCTAGAATTGTAGAATTAGTGGTTGCAAACACTGATTCATGCCCTTATGACTTAGTCTCTTCTTGAGAAAGATGGACTAAGTCTAGGAAAACTAGGCTAACAACGAATTGGGGTGAACTCAAGAAATTGATAGCCCCAATTAGAGGGTTAAACCTAGAGATAGTAATACTCGACTTGAGCTAATATCACGTGACTTGCATGAATACCCATTTGGACTTGAGAAAGCCAAATTGGAAAAAATCACTCAAACTATCGAGAGGTATAGAGTGAGTACTTGGGCGAGATAGATGTATCACGACCCTAAATTAATCAAGCTTGGCCTAGATTCTTACTACCTGTTAGATGTCTACCCAGGCGGAAGTCACTACCCTAGTACTTTTAAACACTTGAAAACCAACAAAAATAAGATTGTACTTAACTTTAATCATTTGCATACAATCGAATAGAATTTGAAGTAGAATCAGAACCAAAATGTGTGGAAGTGTAATTAGGAACAAAACACGCATCTAGACTTATATATAAACACGCATCTAGACTTTTAACGAGGTCCTCGGACATATTCCTCAGGGGAGGAGGTAGATGAAAATGAAGTGGATGGGGTTCATCTTGAACCTCAAGTACAAAGAAGAGGCCGCCTGCCTCATGACAACGTTCCAAACCCTCCCCCACATCCTCCAAGGATAGCACACCGGGTGTTGCCCAATGAAGGCTACACAAGTGCAATTGTCCCGCCCCGGATTTGGGCGGGAAATTTTCAAATAACCAATGTCATGCCTGCTCTATTGGAACAAAGGGCTTTCTTCATCGGATCTCCACATCAGAACGCATATAAGCATCTCAAAGGTTTTGTAGACACATGTTGGGGGAGCAAGGAGACGAATGTATCTGAGGACGCTTTGAGGTTAAGGCTTTTCCCTTTATCACTTAGAGGGAAGGCTTTGGATTGGCTTGAGAGGCTACCCAACCATTCCATCACCACTTGGGATGAGTTGGCCGAGAAATTCATAGCAAAGTTCTTTTCTCCGGGACATATGGCAACATTGAGAGATGAAATCCTTGCTTTTAAACAAGATCCAAATGAACCGTTACATGAGATTTGGGAACGGTACCGGACAATGGTCAAAGAATGCCCCAACAATGATATGACTGAAGCAATGATCCAGCAAACCTTTTATAGGGGTATCATCACAACTAACCAGTGTGTGGTGAATCAGCTCTCAGGGGGTAACTTCATGAACACGCCATATTCAGAAGCATGTGAAATATTAGATGAGATGGAGGACACCTCCTCAGCTTGGCAAAGTCGGGCCAACGTTCCTCAGGGTGACCCTACTGTTATCCACCTTCACAAGGAACTTCATGATCACGGATAAGCCATAGCAGAGTTGACAACTACCATGAATCGGTTAGCCAAGGCACAACTTTAGAAGGTTCAGGGGCCAAAGCAAGTAAATGCCATGGAAGGAGTGAATGTAATGGTTAACAAGAGGAGACAAAGAGGTTAATAAGTTCAACACAATCAGGATCAATTTGAGCAAAGTGGTAGTGGGTACAACCAAGATGACTCTTATGACGATCAAAGTGAAGAGGTTCAATATGTGAACAATTACCAAGGTCAACGGAGCAATGCTCCAAATCAATAACAATGGAGATCATAGGGAAACAATCAAAATTGGGGCAACAAAGGCCAACGGAATTGGAATAGTGGCAACAACAACAATCCGAACAATTGGGGGAACGATAATCAAAATTGGGGGAATCAAGGAAATAACCAAGGCAATTAAGGTGGCAACAATAATAGTAATTGGGGAGGCAATGGAAACCAAGGGGGTTGGAACAACAATATTCAAGAGAACCGGGGGTTGGGCCTTCAAAGGCCCCCGATGTATCAACAACCCAACAACTTACCTCCACATCGGTCACAAGGGAAAAGTTCTTCCAACAATGAGATGGGATAGATAGAAAGTATGTTCAAGAAAATGATGGAAAGAAACGCCGACTCCGATGCCCAAATAGCCTCCCACAACACTTCTATACGCAACTTGAAAGTTCAAATGGGTCAAGTTTCTCAAGCCTTGAATACTCGTCCTAAGGGGGCACTACCAAGTGATACAGTAGTAAACTCGAAGGGTGGAAACAATATGGGCCATGCTATGGCGGTGACTACAAAAAGTAGTAGAGGTGG
This sequence comes from Nicotiana tomentosiformis, assembly GCF_000390325.3. Classification (NCBI taxonomy): domain Eukaryota; kingdom Viridiplantae; phylum Streptophyta; class Magnoliopsida; order Solanales; family Solanaceae; genus Nicotiana; species Nicotiana tomentosiformis. The sequence continues at coordinate 15,070,871 of NC_090818.1, forward strand.
AGTTGCTAATACCTCCAATACAAGAAATATCGTGAATGATGATATGGTTTTGCAAGAAGAGGATGAGCCAAGAAATAATGAGAATGTGAATGATGAAGTGAGTATAGACATTGATGAAAAAGCGGAGGAGACACAAGATGATGTGAACCCGTCTAGGGAACACGTGATAGACATACCGGATCCAGAAGTACCCAAAGCCAAGGCTCCTTTGCCAAGGCCTCCTCCACCATATCCTCAAAGGCTCGCAAAGCAAAACAACAAGAACAAATTCAAGAAATTCATTGATATGATGAAAAGTTTGTCCATAAATGTGCCTTTGGTTGAAGCTCTATAACAAATGTCGGCATATGCCAAGTTCATGCAGGACTTGGTAATGAAGAAGAGGTCAATGAACTGTGAGACGATCAAAATGACACATCAAGTGAGTGCCATTGTGCATTCCATGGCTCCAAAGCTAGAAGATCCTGGTACCTTTACAATTCCATGCACTATTGGCAGTGCCGATTTAGCAAAAGCCTTGTGTGATTTGGGAGAGAGCATTAATTTGATGCCCTATTCTGTGTTCAAGACATTGGGGATTGGGAAACCAAGACCTACTTCCATGAGGTTACAAATGGCGGACCGAACAATGAAGAAGCCATTGGGGATAATTGATGATGTACTAGTTCGGGTCGACAAGTTCATACTTCCCGCAGATTTTGTGATACTCAACTATGAGGTTGACTATGAGGTACCAATCATATTGGGGAGACCCTTTCTAGCTACATGGAAGGCTTTAATTAATGTGGAAGATGGGGAGCTCACCTTCCGGGTGGGTGATGAAAAGGTTGTGTTCCACGTGTGCAAGTCAATGAGGTAGCCTAATAGCAACGAAGTATGTTTGTTTATGGATCTTGTGACTGAGGTGATTGTTAATGACACACGTGCTATGATTAATGTAGAAGACCCTTTGGAAGCTGTGTTGTTGAATCATGATGAGGATGAGAACGAAGGCTTGGTAAAATGTGCAAATGCTTTGCAAGGAATGGGATCCTACACATATGGACCCCGAAAACTTTCCTTGGACCTTGAGAACTGGAAGACTCCACCAATAAAGCCCTCAATCGAGGAGCCACCCACATTGGAGTTGAAGCCCTTGCCTTCACACCTCAAGTATGAGTTCTTAGGCCCTTGTTCCATATTACCCGTTATACTTTTTTCGTGCTTAACTAACGTGCAGATAGATTCCACCCTTGCGGTTCTTCAAAGAAGGAAGAAGGAAATAGGTTGGACATTGGCGAATATCGGGGTATAAGCCCTATATTTTGCATGCACAAAATCATATTGGAAGAAGATGCCAAACCCTCCGTGGAACATCAAAGGAGGTTGAACGAGGCCATGCAAGAGGTAGTCAAGAAAGAGATCATCAAGTGGCTAGATGCAGGGGTTGTGTACCCCATTTCTGATAGTTCATGGACTTCGCCGGTACAATGTGTCCCAAAGAAGGGGGCATGACTGTGATCACAAATGCTAGAAAAGATTTGATCCCCACAAGAACTCTCACCAGTTGGAGGGTATGCATGGATTATAGGAAGCTGAACAAAGTGACCCAGAAAGACCATTTTGCATTGCCATTTCTTGACCAAATGTTGGATAGACTTACCGGACGTGCTTATTATTGCTTTTTGGATGGGTATTCCGGATATAACCAGATTCTCATTACGACTGAAGACCAAGAGAAAACCACCTTCACTTGTCCGTATGGCATATTTCCATTCTCAAGGATGCCGTTTGGTTTGTGTAATGCACCGGCTACTTTTCAGCATTGTATGATGGCAATATTTACGGATATGGTAGAGGACTTCCTCTAGGTGTTCATGGATGATTTCAGTGTTGTAGGGGATTCCTTTGAAGAATGCTTGTATAATCTTGATAAAGTGTTGGCCCGATGTGAAGAGACCAACTTAGTGCTTAATTGGGAGAAGTGCCACTTTATGGTCGAGGAGGGCATTGTCCTTGGCCATAAGATCTCCAAGAATGGTATTGAAGTGGACAAAGCAAAAATTGAAGTGATATCAAAATTCTCTCCTCCGAATTCCGTCAAGGGAGTGAGGAGCTTTCTTGGTCACGCGGGGTTTTACCGTAGGTTCATCAAGGATTTCTCAAAAGTGGTGAACCCCTTGTGCAAGTTGTTGGAAAATGATGCCAGTTTTGTGTTCAATGATGATTGCATGAAAGCTTTTAAGCTACTCAAGTATAGGTTGACTACCACTCCCATCATTATCGCACCCAATTGAAGCTTACCATTTGAGCTCATGTGCGATGCTAGCGATGTTGCGGTAGGAGCGGTATTGGGGCAAAGGATCAACAAGATATTTCATCCGGTTTATTATGTAATCAAAACAATGAACGATGCCCAAGTCAACTATACGGTGACCGAGAAAGAGCTATTAGCCATTTTCTTCGTCATGGAAAAGTTCTGCCCGTACCTCATGGGTACCAAAAGTGATTATGCACTCCTATCATGTGGCCCTTCATTATTTGATGAGTAAAAAGGACTCTAAGGCTAGGTTGATGAGATGGGTTCTTCTTCTACAAGAGTTTGACCTTGAAATCATATACCGAAAAGGGAGTGAGAATCAAATGGAGAACCACTTGTCCCGCTTGGAAGAGGAGGGGAGTCCCCATGATGGCCTCGAGATTAATGATTCATTTTCGGATGAACAACTCCTCTTTGTGTCTTTGACTGGGATACCTTGGTTCGCCAATGTGGATAACTTTCTTGTGATCGACATTGTCCCGAATGATCTCTCTTCTAACCAAAGGAATAAGCTCAAACGGGACTGCTTGGATTATTATTGGGACGAGCCATATCTTTTCAAAATTTTCAGTGATGGTGCTATCCGGAGTTGTGTTCCGGAAGAAGAGCAATTGAGTATTCTTGAAGCTTGCCATTCCTCACCCTATGGTGGTCACCATGGTGGGGCGAGAACTGCTACAAAGGTTCTAAGATATGGATTCTATTGGCCTACCTTGTACAAAGACGCTAGCGAGCTCGTTAGGCGTTGTGATGAGTGCCAAAGAGCCGGTGGAATTTCCAAGAAGAATGAAATGCCTCACACCACCATCCTTGAGATTGATACTTTCGACGTGTGGGGCATCGTCTTTATGGGACCATTTGTGAGTTAATGTGGGAACACTTATATTCTTGTTGCTGTGCATTATGTTTTCAAATGGGTTGAAGTTGTGGCTTTGCCCAACAATGAAGCACGGAGTGTGGTGGCTTTCTTAAAGAAAAATACCTTCACAAGGTTCGGCACCCTAAGGGCTATCATTAGTGATGGGGGTTCTCATTTTTGCAACAAAGCCTTTGACACTTTACTTTCCAAGTATGGTGTCAATCATAAGGTGTCAACCCCCTATCATCCCCAGGCAAGTGGGCAGGTTGAAGTCTCCAACAGGGAGATCAAGAGCATTCTATCCAAATCTGTCAATGCAAACCGGACTGATTGGTCAAGAAAACTTGACGATGCTTTATAGGCCTATAGAACAACTTATAAGACTCCAATTGGTATGTCTCCGTACCGGTTGGTATTTGGGAAAGCATGTCATCTTCCGGTTAAATTAGAGCACAATGCCATGTGGGCGCTGAAGAAATTGAACCTTGAATGGGATGTAGCTGCCAATATTCGGATTGAGCAACTAAATGAACTTGATGAGTTCCGATTCCATGCTTATTCCAGCTCGTCCTTGTATAAGGACAAGATGAAGTACTTACATGATACGTATATCTGGAACAAATAATTCAAGGAAGGTGACTTGGTTCTTCTATTCAACTCTCGGTTACGGATGTTTCCGGGAAAGCTCAAGTCGAAGTGGAGTGGTCCTTTCGAAGTGGTACAGGTGACTTCTTTCGGTGCTCTAGATTTGAAAAACAAGAATGGTGAGATCTTTAGAGTCAATGGGAACCGAGTGAAGCACTACCTTGGCAAGATTGATGATAGCCACGTTGTGGCATTGATCCATTTCAAATGATGATGGTAACATGCGTCGTGCTGCGACGTTAAATCAGGCGCTTCTTGGGAGGCAACCCATGTGTTTTTCTTTCTTTTGATTTTCTTCGTAGATTAGACATTGTTTTGGACTAACTTGTTGTGAAGTGTATGTAGGAATTGGTTGTGCAGTGCAGGCAATTGGCAAGGAAAAAATTTGGCTAAGTGGTGAACTTTCACGGACCGCGCTCAAAATTTGGCGGACCGCATGAGCACTTCGTGGCCGCACAAATTCTGCGCGCGGTTGCATAGTTGAAATGGGCAAAATGCTAACTCTCTGAAGTTGGCCTGCGAAAATTCCTTCAGAGTTCGCGGCCGCGTTCAAATTTTCGCGGTCCGCACTAATTGTGCAGCCGCGACCAGTTGTTCGCGGACCGCACCCGTGCGTCTAAGGCAGATCTACAGAAAGGTAAAGAGTGCAGACCGTGACAAAATTTCGCGGCCGCACTCAGGTAAGGCGGTGGGTTCACTGGGTTCTGAGTATAAATATGAGTTCTTTTAACTTTTCACACTTTACGAACCCTAACCTCTCAGACGCACCTAAAGCACTATGCATTCTTACTTGCTTTTAAACTCATCCTATTCTCATCAATTGTCGATTTCCTACCACATTTTACAACTGGTATGTTCATTTCAATAATTGTATTTTATCTTATTCTTTTCTTTTCTCTTTGTTTCAATTTTTTCTTTTTAGATAGGGTAGAATCATGCCAAAATGTCAAATTAATGCTTAATTTTTGATTAATAACATATAGGTAGTGTTTGTATGCATAATGGGGGTTGGGGTTAGTAACTTTGCATGTTTAATTGCTACAATTTTTGGGTAATTAGTGAAAACCTTAGTTTGAAGTGTTCATCAGTGCCGATTTATTTTGAATTTCGCGGTCGCGATCATTTTTTTTGCGGTCCGCGATAGGGTATGCGATCGCGTCCAAATATTACTCGATCCGCGATACCCTAGATTCAAGGCACTTATGGTTGTTTATAATTTGCGGCCGCAGTCACTTTTGCGCGGTCCGCGATTGGTCTTTCGCTGCCGCACCCAACTTTTTGTGGTCCGCGCGTTTGAACTTCAGAGATTCTATAATTTGCCTTCACGGTCGCGTTCACTTTTACGAGGTCCGCGGTTGGTCTTTCGCGGACACACTCAATTTTGTGCTGTCTGTGGTTGATCAAGTTCAGAGAGCCAGTAGTCTGAGCCTGGCCTCTTCGCGGCCGCGTTCACTTTTATGCGGTCTACGATGGGCAATTTACAGCCGCACTCTTTTTTGTGCGGTCCGCGATGCCCTGTTCTGAGAAGCATTGTTTTTCATTTCATCTGTACTGCTTTAACACATAATTGAACCCCAATTCTAACTGTCTTTCACTACTTGTGTGTTGCAGAAAATGGTGCGTTCTCGTGGGAGAGGAGACACTTCAAAGGGGAGGGAAGAATCCTCCCGAGGCCGGGGTAAAGGAAAGCATACCTTACCTTTAGCAGCCCAAAGGGTAGTAGGAAAAAGGGCTACCCTCGTTAGACCTCCTACCGACTCCTCAGACACAAGTGAATACCTCCCATCCCGGGAGACATCTGAGGAGGATTCTATACAACCACAACCGGGGGCACAATCACAATGATTCCCCGGCAGATTCCATTTATCGATGAACCTACCTCCTCTTCTAGTTCTTCTGATGGCTCAGAGTGAGGTAGTCAGGCATCCGAACCATCTTCCCCACCTGCTACAACACCTACCTCAATAGCTTCCCTAATAAATATTTATGATGATGACGAGATCCTGGATGACGGGAGAGGGGGTGACACAATTATGGGAGGCCTGGCTAGATCAAAGAAGCCGGAAGTGTGGGCTGATAGGTTTGTAACTGAGAAGGCGTATGGCAGATTTCGGGAATGGTGGCCCAAAGGTCGCTCGCTCTTGAGCGACAATTCATAACAAAACACCTAAGCCAGCACAATCCGAATGTCCTACGGCAATTTACGTAGAGAAAATGATGGAAATGGTTCACCTTCTGGTTGAAAACTGTCAATGAATACCTCGTCAGGGAATTTTATGCCAATGTTGCCCACATCAAAAAGGGTACAAAGGTGATGAAGGTTCGGATCTTGAAAATCCGGTTTGATGGAAATGCACTGAACAGTTATGCAGGGTTTGAGGAGGTCGAGGCAGTGCAATACCTGGAGAAGCTAGCCTTGGGTGATGCAGTTCGCCCATGGCTAGCTGAGATACTTGCTATTCCGGAGACAACACCTGCATGGCTCATAGCAGGAGTTCAAATTGTCAGAGCCACCCTTAACTTTGAAGCAAAAGTGTGGGCGACATTCGTGTGCAGCCGTCTTGACCCGTGCCAGCATGAGAATGTCCTTCCACTCCCCCAGGCAGTATTGGTAGCTTCCATCATGGTAGGCTATCCTGTTAATGTAGGAAACTTGATGTCATACAACATCTCTAATGCAGTTCAAAAAGAAAAAAGATCATATCCCTACCCCAACTTCCTCACAGAGTATTTCCACGACCAATGGGTAGAGCCGAGACATTTTGATGTAGAGGGGAAGGCTAAAAAGCCTTTCTCATGGTACCACCTCCAGGGAGCGGATAACCCTAAGTTCAAGGGTAAAGCCAATACCCCCACTAGCCAGTCTAAAGAGCTAGGGGTAGTGGCCACCGGGTCAGTTGTCGAGCCCTCCACAGCAGCCGATACTTCTGCCGCAGCAGCTGGCATGCCACATCCTTCCTCCGGACCATTCATCACAGTGCCATTATCTGTGCCTTCATCTTCTACCTACCCTCAGACTGCACTGCGGGTTTCACAGACACTATCCAGCCTCAACAACTGGATACAGGCAGCTACCACAAAGCTGACTGTCCTATCTAATGCAGTAGCAGCACAGTCTTCAGCCCCATCAGAGCTTCAGTTACCTCCATCATTGGAGGAGTCTTTGAAGAATATTCTGGACAACCAGAATAAGATTCTGGATGACCAGAAGAAGATCCGGGAGACTCTTGATACACATGTGAGGATTATCAAGGATTTGGGGAAGCAGGTGAAGAAGATGCGGAAAACTCAGGCATCTAAGGATTCGGTGGAGAAGTTGAGCAAAGAGGTTCAAAAGATTGCTTCTGCCGGTGATATTCCATTGGACATGTTCATGGAGGAGACAACCCCAGCAGCACCTACACCAGTGCATGAGGCATCAGATACTGCAGCTGGCTAGTTTGAGGAGCCGGCTGCCACTACATATATTGCTGAGGAGATGATCGAGATGCTCAGCCACCCCGTGGTCCCCCAGTCAGAGGATGTGGAGATCCAGTTAGAGGACACGGAGGGAGCTGATGATCCTATACAGTTTGAGGACTTCACTCTTGTTCCTGACCCGATGCAGATAGAGACCACATAGGGAGTTCTCTTGACTCTCTAACCTTTCCCTGATCTTATTTTGATATTAGCATTGACGACAATGTTATTTTTTATTTGGGGGGAGGGGGAGGGGGGGATTTTCCATTTTGATTTGGTTTGTGATGACATTTGGTATGTAATAACTATGACACTATTTTTCTCTATCTTTATTTACCGTTAATTTCACTTTTGGTATGTATATAATTTTACCATTCGATGTATATATTTATTTCCATTATGTATATATTCGTTTACTCCATTTTGTACACATTTAGTTTACTTTCCGTAGTTTACTTCATAACTTTTTTCGTTATTTTTCCTTAATAGCTTAGCTTCTTATTTCCTCTAGTAGCCTCTTTTTAAGTTTTTAGCTTCTTTTTACATTTTTGTCTGAACAATAAGCCTTTGGTTTTCTTAATGCCGTGGTTCTTTCCAAAGGTGGATGTTGTGTGAACCGGGTGGCTCTTCCCAACGATGGATGGCGTGACAACCTTCTTAAGGGAACGAGTCTGTTTTCTTTTTTTTTGGTGTATATAGTAGTAGTATTGAATAAAAGTGTCTCAAGCAAGCTTCACTTGGTACTAACACATTTACCTTCGACCTCATGGTTAGAGACAAGTTGATTGGAAAAGATTAGCTCTAGTTGTGACCTTTAGACTCTTGCGTTGACTAAAACACTCATCGAATGGTTTCCTTGAGCCATTTGTGATTTCCAATCTTAGCTAGGGTTGTTGTGGGCCCTCGACTCTGTTCTCTTTAACAATCCAGCAGCTTGATAGGTGAGGTATTGAATTGCAAGTCCAAGTCCCATGCCAATAAGTCTAGAACTTGCCCTGAATGTTTGTCTAGGGGAAATTCTAAGTATAGCTCGACTTGAGAAATGATTGTAGGCTCTCCTTGGTCCAATTTGAACTTTGAATGCTTCTGTAGCCTACCAATATGATATCCCTAGTCAACTCCTTTGAGTCTAAGCCTTTTTCATTCAATTGCCATATTACAAGCCTTTATCCATTCTATAATGACCCTCTCTTGGCACCCAATCTTTCCTTAGCATTCATGATGAACAATTGGCAAAAGCATAAGTTTGGGGGAGAGACGAGGAATTTGAAAGTGATAAAAGGTTCAAAGGAGAAAAACAAATTGTTGAAAAGGAAAGGCAAAGAAAATGAAGAAAAGCCAAAAAGAAATACGTCAAAAAGAAAGTGAAGGTTCAAGGGATTCGAAGAACGCAATGATGAAAGGCATGGAATGATGAGAAAAGGAGAAAAATGATTGTCATGAGTAAGAAAGAGTGACGGTGTGTCTCTCTATTTCCCCTAAGGAAGAAGAAAATGACTCAAAGAGTCAAGAAAGTATGAGCCGAAATGAGAAAATGGAGTGCTTAAGGAAAGATGAAACCATCATAGTTCGTTAAAGACCTATATGATTTCAAGTTGAGTGAGCTTACATTAGTGGTGATTTACTTAAGGGGCAAGCTTATGGTACTTAGAGACGGACTTGTGACATTCTTTTCAGAGTGATGAGCGCACTTCTTCACAATCCTTGTTTTGAGTGGTACATTCTAAAAAGTGAGATTTGCTCATGGAGAGTAGAGGAGGAGGAGTTTGGGATCCACAATGACCTATGCGATAGAGCGAGCTTCCTTGATGAATTGAGTCAACTCTTGATGCTCTAGTGTCACATTAGAACTATAGTACTCAAAAGGTCGTAACATGATGTTGTTGATAATTCATTTGTGTTGAGGGTAATTGTTAGTCCCAATTGATGCTTGACGAAGTCACCTTAGGCTAGCTGAAATATCCTTTTCTTTTTCTTGTGGAGGTGGGAATTACCCTATTTGCTCGAGGACAAGCAAAAGCTTAAGTTTGAGGGAGTTGATAAGTAGGGATTATAACCTATTATTTGCTCTCTTTTACTTGTGTTTAGGGCCAAAAATGCATGAAGGTATTCCTAGAAACTAATGTAATATGCTTGCTTGAAGGGATTATTCAAAATGAGCCAAATGAATCATAATCAACTCATAAAGGAATCAAAACTGGAACAAAAACCAAGACTGGGCCAAAAGATGTGAAACGCGGACCGCACTAATATTATGCGGCCGCGAAAGCTACAACGCGGTCGCAAGCACTATTTCGAGGTCCGCGAAAGGAGGATTCAGAGAGATATATTTTTGGGCTAAAACATGAGTGCGGACCGTGTCAGAAAGGTGCAGCCGCAAAAGTACCTGCGTGGCCGCGATTGGAATTACGCGGACCGCGGTTGCTGAGGTTCATAGAGCTTACATTTTAAGCAAAAACAAGAAGTGTGGTCCGCGTCAAGATTATGCGTCCGCGGAAGTCTCCTACACAACCGCGATGGAAATTACGCGATCCGTGAAACCAAGCTCAACCCAGATCCAGAAGTGAAGAATGCGGACGCGATCAGAATTACGCGGCCACTAAAGCAAGAGTGCGGCCGTGGTCAGAATTACGCGGCCGCGTAACCTCTGCATGGGTAACTTTGTCCAAAAATTTCAGCTTAGTATAAATAGAACTTTTAATCATTTTTAGGTTATGTTGTGTATTTGCTGAGCACGTGAGACGGCTGGAACTTCCCTTTTGGGAAATTTTGTATTAGATTCACCTTTTAACATTTGATTTTCATCTTTTAATCTAGTATTATGAATTTTATATTCTTCTCATCTTTGATTTCTACTATTTTTATGAGTAGCTAGACCCATAGCTAGGGTTGTGACCCAACCCTAGAGTGGGTATTTAACGGATACTGAATTTTAGGGCTTGAATGTTTATGGGTTAGTGATATTTAATCTAGTTCTTGCTAGAATTGTAGAATTCGTGGTTGCAAACACTGATTCATGCCCTTATGACTTAGTCTCTTCTTGAGAAAGATGGACTAAGTCTAGTAAAACTAGGCTAACAAGGAATTGGGGTGAACTTAAGAAATTGATAGCCCCAATTAAAGGGTTAAACCTAGAGATAGTAATACTCGACTTGAGCTAATATCACGTGACTTGCATGAATACCCATTTAGACTTGAGAAAGCCAAATTGGAAAAAATCACTCAAACTATCGAGAGGTATAGAGTGAGTACTTGGGTGAGATAGCTATATCACGACCCCAAATTAATCAAGCTTTCCCTGGTCCTTTTAAACACTTGAAAACCAACATCAAAAATATTGTACTTAGCTTTAATCATTGCATACAATAGAATAGAATTTGAAGCAGAATCAAAACCAAAATGTGTGGAAGCGTAATTAGGAACAAAACACGCATCTATACTTAGATATAAACCTAATTCCAAATTAATTAACTCCCTGTGGATTCGATCAAGACCTTGTTGGGTAAAACTGTATCGACCATCCTCGCCACTCAATAGTAGTGCAGGCTTGGACCCGATCACGGTCAAAATCCTTAAATCTGCAAGAATCACTTAAACTCTCAGCCTCCACACCTGCGCCCAGGTCTCGCACCTGCGGGCTCGCATGTGCGGCCAATCCTTCGCACCTGCGCTCCAGTCTTGGCCTCCCATTTTTCGCATCTGCGCCCCAGGTCTCGCACCTGCGGGCTCGCAGATGCGACAAACTTCTCGCACCTGCGCATCCTTCCTAGCCCAGTACTGTCCGCACCTGCGAACTCCCCACGTGCACCTGCGGTTCTCCCCTCCCTAGGTGCGAAAATATCAGTAGCAGTAGCTCGAGCTGCATTTTCCAACTTCAAACAATCCATTAACCACCCGGAATCACCCCGAGGACCTCGGGACCTCAACCAAAAATACCAACAAGTTATATATCAACATGCAAACTTAGTCGAACCTTTGAATCACTCAAAACAATATCAAATTACCAAATTACCCTCGGATTCAAACCTAAGAACTTCTAAACATCCAAATTCGACAACCGATGCCGAAACCAACCAAACCACGTCCGAATGACCTCAAATTTTACACACACATCACAAATGACACTACGAACCTACTCCAAATTCTGAAAATCCATTCCGACCCCGATATCAAATTTTTTACTGTCGATCGAAATCGTCAAAGTTCTAACTTTTGCCAACTACAGACCTCCAAATCACATTACGGATGCACTCCTAAGTCCAAAATTACCTAACGAAACTAACAGAACCATAAAAATTCAAATCCGAGATCGTTTACATATAGGTCAACATCCGATTGACTTTTCCAACTTAAACTTCTACTTTAGAGACTAAGTGTCTCATTCCACTCTGAAACTACTCCGGACCCGAACCAACTAGCCCGGTATATCATAATATAGCTTAAAAGCATAAAGGAAGCAGAAATGGGAAAAATAGGGCTATAACTCTCGAAACGACCAGGCGGGTCGTTACAGAAGTTCCAAGTTCTGTGATGCTTTTATCTATTAATGTTTATGCTGAAAGTATAAATTTCCCTTCTCCAAGATTAATTGTCACTAATACAATTTCGTTTTTAGGGATTGATACCATATAGTCAATGAAAGCTTATTCATTCACTTCTAAGTATATCTTTCTATAGGTCTTAGATGTCCCATTTAATTTGTAGTAAAAGTGAGACAATTTGTTAATTAAACTCTATTGTGCTTTTACCTTTTTATCTTCTTGTTTAGATTATTAAATAAGTAAGATTTATTATGGTGATAAGTAATTCTTACTTATTGAGTTAGCATTTTCTATCCTTGAAGTTAAAATTACCCTATCTCATTTATTCAGTTTGAAGTTCTTCATTTTTACAGTTATTTTTAGCTCATTTTATCATTGAGTTCGCATTTAATTGGTTTATTTTAATCATGTAAAGCCATGTGGCAGCCATAAAATACAAAAATAATTACAAGAAAGGACTTAGTTCCTGTATAAGATCACATTTCTCCTAGAAAAAAACTTAAAAGAGCTTAGAATATTCAAAAAATATTAGAATTACTTTTTCTTTAGTTACACCAAGCAAAAAGGTTAGTCAAACATTTGGCTCTCAAAATGAGGTTTGGAGTTGAGATCCATCAAAGCAATCCTATTAGTCCAAATGATACAGGCAAGTATCATTAGCCATATGCTTCTGATGGATTTATCACTTCTTCGCCTTCTCCCGGCGTCAAAAGTTTCTTTGAGACTATAGAGTATCACCAAACCACTCCAAATAAGGCACAAGAACATATTTCACGCACTCATTTTACCGAAAAAATATAAAAGTAGGTAGTTTACACTTTAGGAGTTGATTCCTCGAATGGTCACTCAAGTAGTCACATTTTTTTTATTTCATCTCCCAAAAGGTTACTTAATTATTTGAAGAATAAGTGAATAAATGCTATAGATAAGTGACATTTTGGAGATTAAAAAAAATACCCGTGTTAGACAATTTCAATTAGTTGAGTGTTCATTTGAGGAATTAACTCCATTTTTAATTTTTGCGAAACATAGTAAGCATCTATTGCATAATGCAAATCCTCTTCTATTCAAATTCTTGTTTATTCTTTTTGCTCTTGCTTTCTTAATAATCATAAATGTTCATTAGCTATTAATGGATTATTTTCCTTGCATAGAAAACAGTCGTCGCCTTTCACAAGACTCTGGTATTTGGTTGGCTCAATTGTCAACATTCTATATTACGAATCACTATAAACTAATGGGTTAGTTTGTGCTCTCTTTCTGTTCGAGAAAGATTCAATCTTTTTAGTAAATTATAGACATTGTTTTGGTTAAATCTCGAATGTAAAATAAACTTATCATAGAGCTTTCATGTTTTACACTTCATAAGTTGGGTATTTTTATAGAATTCTTGATTACGTTCACTGTCTTGATCACGATAAAGTCTTTAGTGTTCTTCAAGGTGTCGAGAGCACTGATCTTTTCTTTGTTATGTGGAGATAGGTTGGGTGATAACTATACAAAATATTCTTACTCAGTTATCATCATATTCTTAAAGACATGAGTTATTATCTTCGGTACCTCTAAAACTTGGAAAGAAAAACAGACATTAATATTTGATTCCCATTGACCATTTGGCTGGTCTAACCTACTTCTTATGAAGTTATTGAGGGAGGAGGAAGAGTTTGATTGAGTGTTGATGTATAGAAAGATAAATAATTTTGGTGCAATGAGAGAGATAATAGTTTAATGAGTGATGTTCTATTTTATGATCTGAGATTGGTAATCAATTCCATGATATAAGATTGGGAATCAACTAATGCATGGGTGGCTAACTTGAACTACTTATTTATGTTCGATTTTACTAGAATAATGTGGAGTTTTAAGAAGTTAGCTGATGTATGGTGAGTCATATAGTGGTTAGACGTTCCAAATATAGAACTTTGTAGCTATTTTGTTGGTTATTCCTGCTTTTTACGTATTTCTGCATTAGATTCCAATTATTAGATGATTTCTCTTGCTCAGTACGGGCAATCTTCATCTAGTCTATGGAGAAGAGAGAAGAAAGTATTCACGTCACTCATGTCAAAAAAAATATCTCTAATATCCTAACCACTTAGGGCCCGTACTATTCCCACCTAAATTAAAGGTAAATTGACAGGACAAGAACCAATTGCAATTTAAAAGGAGAGTAGAGGATAAAAATACTAAACAAAGAATACGTTAATAAAAATTTATATTAACAATGTAATAATATTAAAAACTGGATAATATAATAAAGAAAAATACATAACAAAAAATTATTCGATAACTATATAGGTCTCTTTTTTAATTTACTAGATATTTTGTTATTGGGTATACCGTATTGACAGATGAGATGACAATTGAAATTTATTAAAGCAATACAATATAATATGTTAAACAAACTCGATCATAATTTAATTAATATTTTTTAATATTGGTACCACGACTAGCTAACCGTAATCCAAAAGTAACGTGAAATCTATGGAGAAGAGAGAAGAACGTATTCGCACTCATGTTAAAGAAAATATCTATAATATCCTAAGTCTAACCACTTATGCCCGAGCAATTCCCACCTAGTATACTAAAATAAAGGAAAATTGACAGAACAAGTACCAATTGCAATTTAAAACGTGATATTTGAATAGTGCCACTAAATAACAAAAGGCAACCCTAATATATTGATATGACAAGTACCGATCGTAATATAACGTGATATTTGAATAGTGCCACTAAATAAGTATTATCTCTGATTTATTTGATGTGGCAAAATTTGAATAGATACAAAAAAAAATTTAAAATTTGTAATCTAAAGCTAAATTATAGAAATCTCATTAAGGGTAAAATTAAATCGCTACTAAATTTAAAAAGTTATCATTCTTTTTTAAACAGATTAAAGAAACATATTCCCAGAGGAAGCAATATGTACATAAGCTGAAATTTCTGGACGTAATCTAACATAAAAGATATCTTTTAAGAAAAGAAAAACTCATATATATATATATACCAACATATGAAACTAATTGATCAAATCATTCCGAGTATCGCACGAATAGTGTAGGACGTGATCCTTTCCTATTATTGTAAATGTCATACGGTTTCTCTTCGGTATCGGTACGGTTCGGAAAATTTTCGGTATTTTTTTTAAATGTCATATAAAAGCTACTAGTAGAAGTAGAATGCAATAATATACGAACTTTTATAGGGCTTAGCAAAACTCTCTAGATATTTTTATTATTTAAAGGGTTATGCATTAAGAAAACATGAAAACAACGTAAAAGAAACTAAGCAAAGACACCGAAAATATAAATCACACGAGTAGAAAGATATTAACCAAGCTGGGACCAAAGAATAAAATCTATAGAATATTAAATATTCAAAAAGATGAATCCAAATGATAGGAAAGGAAACATATTCAATACATTATAATTTGCTACTCATAAATGCTAGAATACCTTATGTATTGCTAGTGAATATGCTAAAAATAATTTAGTTTCAATAGGAGTAGCATAATAGGTTGGGAATTAAGATTTTGAGTTTAATTACTTGTTGGCTTGTAACCGGTAGAAAAAGTTTTGTAATGACCCAACCGGTCATTTTAACTTTTAGAGCCCCCTTCCCTAAAATAAAACTTCTCGTATGTGCTTTTAATAATTTATGACTTGCGGGGATGGCTGGTTCAGGATTTGGAAGTGTTTGGGTTGAAACCGAAATACTTGGTTCCTTAAGTTGGCCTTAAAGTGCTAAGTTTGACTTCGGTCAACATTTTGAGAAAACGACCCCGGAATAGAATTTTGACGATTCCAACAGCTCCGTATGGTGATTTTTGACTTAGGAGCGTGTTCGGAATTTTATTTGGAATTCAGTAGTTAAATTAGGCTTGAAATGGCTAAAATAGGAATTTAAGTTTGGAATTTTGACCGGAGAGTTAACTTTTTGATATCGGAGTCAGAATCCAGTTTTGAAAATTTTTATAGCTCCGTTTTGTCATTTATGACTTGTGTGCAAAATTTAAGGTCAATCGAATTTGATTTGATAGGTTTCGGTACAGAATAAAGAAGTTGGAAATTTTAAGTTTCATTAAGCTTGAATTGGAGGATAATTCGTGGTTTTAGCATTGTTTGATGTGATTTGAGATTTCGACTAAGTTCGTATGATATTTTAGGACTTTTGGGTATAATTGGTTGAGGTCCCAAGGGGCTCGGGTGAGTTTCGGACGGCTAACAGATCATTTTTGGCTTTTGGAACATTGCTGATAGCTGCTAGAAATTTTCTTCTGATTTCCTTATACGCGATCGCGTAGGCTTAATTTGGCAATTGAGGATTTGTTCTATGCGATCGGGTGGGAAAGTCCGCGATCGCATAGGTTGGATTCAGTTGTGCTATGCGAACGCGTGGCTAAGGCTGTGTTTGCGAAGAGGAAACGAAGCAGAAGCTGACCACGCGCTTAATGCTTCGCGATCGCTTAGGACTTTCCGCGATCGCATAGGGTTAATGTTTGGGCAGTAAAATTTGTGCTACGCGATCGCGCTGAAGAAATCATTGGGCAGAGAGTTTAAGTTCTGAAAATGGGATATTTTTAACGATTTGGAGCTCGGATTTAGGCGATTTTTGGGAGATTTTCAGAGCAAATAATGGGGTAAGTGTTCTTAACCAAATATTGGTTAAATTACCCGAATCCATCACTATTTTTATCATTTAATTGGTGAATTGAGTTGGAAAAGTTTAATGTTTGAAAACCCTCTTGGATAGATTAGAGTATTTTAGGGCCGAATTGTTATCGGAATTTAGTGATTTTGGTATGGGTAGACTCGTGGTTGAGTGGGTGTTCATATTTCGTAACTTTTGCCGGAATCCGAGACGTGGATCCCACGGATGAATTTTTAAATAATTTCAGAATTTTTATTGAAAATGTAGTATTTTCTTATAGAATTGATTCCTATAATTTTTATTGATTGTATCGAATTATTTTTGGCTAGATTCGAGCTAGGCAGAGTTGGATAATCGTGGAAAAGGCCTTCTAGTAAATTAATTGGAGCAAGACGAGGTAAGTCTCTTGTCTAATCTTGTGAGGGGTAAATTACCTCATATATATATATATATATATATATATATATATATATATATATATATATATATATATATTGTGAATTGTTAGATAAAAATATTAAAGGATGAAAATCTCATATACTTGATTTTTCTGTTTAAATTAATTAATTGTTAAAAGAAATTATTCTTCCTCCCGAATTTATCTTATAATAAATATACTCTCCTTCCGGAGGTACGTAAGAAAATGTCTTCCTTTTTGTGGAGCGGGCCGAACGCCTCGGCAGGATAGATGCATCTATGGATCTCGCCGCACGTCCCTCGGCAGTGTACACGACACTCTGGATTGGGTCGTACGTCCTCGGCAGAAATCGTGCTTAATAATAATAATTACACGATACTTTAATAGTTTATTGATAAATTGGAAAATCCTTGGAATTTAATGAATTATTATTCTTGCTTGTTAAAGAATTAATTGTTATTCTTGTAAATGATATTTAATTGATAAATTAGAAATTATTTGAATTGAAGGAATTTAAGTAATATATTGATAATTGTAGCATTTGAAAGAATTTTGATTATTTCCGCAGATTAAATAAATTATTTTAAATTCTGTAAATCATGCTGATTTAAATATCCTAGTTGTATTTTAATTATTATTATTGACCCATAGTGAGTGTCAAAGTCGGCCATCTCGTCTCTACCACTTCGAGATTAGGCTTGATACTTACTGGGTACACGTTATTTACGTACTCATACTATACTTGCTGCACTTTTTGTGCAGGACCTGAGGCAAGTACTAGTGGGGGACCTATCGTCTTACACCCACATTATCCAGGGGCATAGTGGTGAGTTGCACTTTCTGATCCGTTCTGCATGTACTAGTGTCTCTCCTTGTATTTTTTCATTCTGTCTATTCTTATTTCAGACAGTATTTGAGGTTTTGTATAATTTACTAGATGCTCATACACTTGTGTTACCAGGTCTTGGCACACACATTGGTAGAATTTGAGCTTTATTATTTTTCTTGGTTTTAAATTTTGTCAATATATGCTTAATTTATTAACTTGGCCTGCCTAGCTGTAGTGTTGGGCACCATCACAACCTATAGGAGAAATTGGACCGTGACAACATGGTATCAAAGCACTAGGTTCACGTAGGTCTCACAAGTTATGAGCAGGCCTAATAAAGTCTTGTGGATCGGTACGGAGACGTTTGTACTTATCTTCGAGAGGTTATAGGGTGTTAGGAAATTACCTTTCTTCCTATTCCATTGTGTAATTGATGTAGTTCTAAATATCCTTCCCTTATTCTCTCTTAGATGGTGAGAACGCGCTCGAATGAGGTTCCAGGCCAGGGAAGAGCTACTCCCCCAGTTGCTAGAGGCCGAGGGAGGGCTCCAGCCTGTGATAGAGGGCGAGGACGTCTCAGGACTGTTCCAGTTATGCCGCCAGTGGGTCCAGCAGAGAACCCCATTGTTGAGGAACAGGATGAGGTGCCTCTGGCAGAGCCAGCTCCGGTAGATTTCACATCTGCACCGGGATTTCAGGATATCATGGGTCGTATGCTGCGGTTCATGGACAATATGACTCAGGCCAGTTTATTTCCGGCAGACCCAGCCACATCTCAGGCGGGCGGGGAAGCACAGACCCCTTCCGCACAGGCTTATGGACAGGCAGCTATTGTATATCAGACCCAGGGTGCACTACTCGTGGGTGGAGCCCAGCCAGTGGCAACAGCTACACCTGAGCCCAGGCCAGCTGTAGCCGCCGATCCTCAGAAATAATTGGACCGATGGACTAGACAACATCCTCCTGTCTTCGAGGGTGAGCGACATGAGGATCCACATGACTTCATTGATCGTTGCAGGGACAGACTGCACAACATGAGGATATTGGAATCTCATGGGGTTGACTTCGCTACTTTTTAACTAGAAGGCAGAGCCTGTAGATGGTGGCAGTCTTATGTTCTTGGCAGACCAGCAGATTCTCCTCCTATTACTTGGGACAGGTTCGCTCGTATCTTCCTGGACATGTATATTCCACCCTCCCAGAGGTAAGAGTTGCGGTTTCAGTTTGAGCAGCTCCAACAGGGTCAGATGTCAGTGACCGATTATGAGGCGAGGTTTTCTGAATTATCTCGCCATGCACTTATGATACTCCCTACTGAGGCTGAGAGAGTGCGGAGGTTTGTAGCCGGTTTACATACTGGCATTCAGGCCACTATGGCTCGAGAGGTTGAGATGGGTACTTCTTATGAGCGAGTTGTGGAGATAGCCCGGAGGATTGAGGGTGTGCGTCAGCGAGCCGAGAGCAGATTATGAGAGATAAGCAGTTCAGGTACTCTGGAGAGTTCAGAGGTGCTCCGTCTGGGGGCAGAGGTCAGTTCGTGAGGGGGCAGTCCAGCAGACCCCCATTTCCAACACCACCACCTCGTCGAAGTGCTCCAGTGCGACCTTATCTCAGTGCTATACCAGAGAGTTCTTACCGCCCACCAGCTATTCAGGGTCCTCCAAGTGTGTATTCAGTTCCCCAGGGCTAGACACTTAGTCAGCAGCCCATCGCACCGAAGAGTTGTTACGAGTGCGGGGATCCCAGTCACATGCGGAGGTTTTGCCCCAGGCTTCGGGGTAGACCAGTACAGTAGGGTCAGCAGCCTATGCTTACCGGACCAGTTGCTCCACCAATAGTCCGACCACCAAGAGGTGGAGGACAGGTGGGTAGGGGTCGTCCTAGAGGTGGAGGTGAGCCAGGCGGAGGCCAGCCAGTTGGCGCTCTAGCTCGGTTCTATGCTTTTCCGGCTAGACCAGATGCAGAGGCCTCAGATGCTGTGATTACAAGTATTATTTCTGTTTGTGGCAAAGATCCAAGATCCACATATTCATACGTGTCATCTCTATTTGCTCCATTCCTAGGTGTTTCTCGTGAGTCCTTGAGTACTCCAATTTATGTGTCCACTCCTGTAGGCGATTCTATTATTGTGAACCAGATCTACCGGTCTTGTATTATTACATTTTGTGGTTATGAAACTAGAGCAGATCTCTTATTGCTCGAGATGATCGATTTTGAAATTATTCTGGGTATGGACTGGTTATCTCCATATCATGCTATTCTAGATTGTCATGCAAAAACTGTTACCATGGCTATTCCATCTTTGCCTAGGCTGGAGTGGAAGGGTTCATCGGTTAGTTCATTTAATCAGGTTATTTCTTTTATAAAGGCTCAACACATGGTTGAGAAGGGTTGTTTGGCTTATCTAGCCTATGTTCGGGATACTACTGCAAAGACTCGGGCTATTGATTCAGTGACAGTAGTTCGGGAGTTCTCTATGTATTTCCTTCAGATCTTCCAGGTATGCCACCTGATCGTGATATTGATTTTTGTATTGACTTGGCTCCAGATACCCAGCCTATATCTATCCAATCGTATCGCATGGCTCCGAAAGAATTGAAAGAACAACTTGAAGAGTTACTAGCCAAAGGTGTAACGACCCGACCAATCATTTTGAGCCCTAACACGGCGTTCAGTAGTTTGAGGCCACGAGTAGCTTCACTTTAGGTATCATGACTTGCACGCGTGGTCGGAATTGAAATTTCGGAAGTTCAGAGTTTATTTGGAAAGAAAATTCTCATTTCAGAAGCTTTAAATTGGAAGAATTGACTAAAGTTGGATTTTTGAGGAAACGATATCGGAATCAGGATTTGAAGGTTCTAATAGATTCGTATGATGATTTCAGACTTGGGCGTATGTCCGTATCGGGTTTTGGATAACCCGTGAGTGTTTTGGAACCTATTTTGGAAGTTAGCATTTTGGAAGAATTCCATAAATTTGGGTTGAAGTGCATTTCAAGGTTATCGATGTCCGTTTGGGATTACGAGTATGGTAGTTGCTCCGTATGGTGATTCTGGAATTGGGAGATCGTCCGGAAGTGGATTCGGAGGTCCGTAGGTCATTTTGTAGTCATTTGGTTGAAGCTAGAAATTTGAAGGTTTTTGAGAAATTTGACCGGAAGTGGACTTTTTGATATCGGGGTCGGATTCCGATTACGGAAGTTGTCATAGGTCCATAATATCGAATGTGACTTGTGTGCAAAATTTGAGGTCAATCGGACGCGATTTGGTAGGTTCCGGAATCGAATGTAGAAGTTTGAAGTTCTAAAGTTCATTAAGCTTGAATTGGGGTGCGATTCATGATTTCGATGTTGTTTGATGTGATTTGAGGCCTCGAGCAAGTTTGTGTTATGTTATGGGACTGGTCGGTATGATTGGACGGGGTCCCGGGGGCCTCGGGTGTGTTTCGGGGTGGTTTCGGATCATTACAGGCTGTTTTGCAATAGCTGATGCTGGTGTCTGGTGTTGTTTTTCGCGTTCGCGAGGATCCTCTCGCATTCGCGAAGAAGGATTTGGCTTCTGGGACTTTCTTCTTCGCGTTCGCGAAGATATTCTGGCGTTCGTAAAGAAGAAAATCTATGTTAGGCAGGTCTTACTTCGGAGGCTCATATCTCACAATATATAAGGAATTTGAAGATGATCCAAAAATAAAAATTGTAGCCCTTTGTGTCTAGTTTTCAGGAAGAAAATTCCTACCTGCTGCAAGTTAAATACTTGGTTTATATACGAATTTAGGAGTGAAAATTCATGGAAATTAGTAGAAATTTGGGGTTTTGAAGAAAAACCTAGAAATTGATAATTTTGGATTTTAACCACGAAATATACTATGGGATTGGATGGAAATGATATATTTGAGTTCTTGAGATTATGAGTAATGATTCCCTCCGAAAATTTCTGAAATCCGGGCACGTGGGCCCGGGGTGAATTTTAAGAATTTTACCATTTTTGATAAGGTAATTTATTTAATAGATAAATTTCGAATTATTTAACATGTATTAATTATTTCATATAAGTGTTGGATAGTTTCGGATTTTCGAGGTGACGAGAGTCAGTGCGTAGCTACTATTAATGCTAAAGTCCGGGTAGTTTAGGACTCAAAGCATTAATAACTTGTGTAAATTATTTTTTTTTGTTTAATTAATATTAATTGATATATATGAATATATTATGAATTGTTAGATAAAGATATTAAAGGTTAGAAATCTCATATGCTTGATTTTTTGTTTAAATTAATTAATTGTTAAAAGAAATTGTTCTTCCTCCCGAATTTATCTTATAATAAATATACTCTCCTTCCGGATGTACATAAGAAAATGTCCTCCTTTCTTGTGGAGCGGGCCGAACGCCTCGGCAGGATAGATGCATCCATGGATCGTGCTGCACGTCCCTCGGTAGTGTACACGACACTCTGCATCGGGTCGTACGTCCTCGGCAGAAATTGTGCTTAATAATAATAGTTACACGATACTTTAATAGTTTATTTCAACTTGCGAAGTTAATTGATAAATTGGAAATCCTTGGAATTTAATGAATTATTATTCTTGCTTGTTAAAGAATTAATTGTTATTCTTGTAAATGAGACTAATTGATAAATTAGAAATATTTTGAATTTATTGAATTATTATTCCTGCTTGTTAAGGCATTATTATTATTCCTGTAAGTGAGACTAATTGATAAATTTGGAAATTTATTGGAATTGAAGGAATTTAATTAATATATTGAGAATTACTGCATTTGAAGGAATTTAATTATTTCTACTGGTCAATAAAATTATTGTTAACTCTGTGAATCACGTTGATATTAATATTTCTTTTTCATGATTATTTAATATTATTGACCCATAGTGAGTGTCAAAGTCGGCCATCTCGTCTCTACCTCTTCGAGATTAGGCTTGATACTTACTGGGTACACGTTATTTTTGTACTCATAATGCACTTGCTGTACATTTATTATGTAGGTACATATATGTCTAGTGGCCTTGTGGGTGCAGAGGTGTGGTTAATAATTGTGGGACATATGTGAGTTGCATTCTCTATTACGATACGCAGCCAACAGAGTCTCCTTCAGGGTTATTATATTTTTCCTGTCTAATTTGTATTCTAGACAGATGCTGTATTTTATTCTTAATTCCCTAGTAAATGCTAATGCACTTGTGACACCGGGTTTTGGGAATGGTTGTGAATTGTTTAGAAATTTAGTTGCTAAAAATATTTATCATTTACTCTATGAGTTTTATCTTTACAATTTCATTAAAGAAATTTTTATTTCAAAAATACTAAAATGGGTAATTAAGTTAATTGATTATGGTTGGCTTGACTGACAGTGGTGTCCGGCGCCATCACGACCTTTTTGGATTTTGGGTCGTGACAACATGGTATCATAGCACTAGGTTCACTTAGGTCTCACGAGTCATGAGAGAGTCTAGTAGAGTCTTGCGGATCAGTACGGAGACATCTGTGCTTATCTTCGAGAGGCTACAGGGCTGATATGAATACTTCCCTTTTTGATTCTTCATCGTGCGATTCGATTCCCTTTAGGCTTATGCCTACATTTCCTTCCTATTCAATCTTATGCGATGTGAAGCGCTTGTTATCAATTGGGGATCGAGGAAATTTTTAATGGTACTACAGATGTAGTGCGGGATGCTTCTCCATGTGTAATTAATTAGGCTATTGTCGTCGCCTTGCGGAAGGCCGCTCTATCATTTCAGTTCAGTATCAATACTACCTAAGGTTTTGAGATTTGGCATTGATTGTTATAATGATTCGTGCGTTGTTATCGCACAGTGTTTATGAAATGGTAAAATGCCCTTCTATGTGTCAGGGCAGTAAACGACTTGAAAGAAGGTTTTTCTCAGTACATAATTCAGAGGCTCCATGTTTTATTTCCAACAGAGAAAAAGGCAATCGAGCTATGAATATTCAGGTTTGGGGTTGATAGAGTAATGAAGCCTGATATTTTCGAGCATGGTAGAGTTCTCAATTTTGTTGTGGTGTCATCGCCTTGTAAAATGCGTTAAGGTTCGCCGGTGTCATGGTTTTCTTCAACTCGCCTTCATAACGGGGTGTTAGGAATTTGTATAAGGGACGCAGTCGTTAGAGATCGCAGTGTGCAATGATTCAGGATCGAAGCAGCGTTCCTAGTATTGATGTCTCGAGAAGGATGATCGTCAGAAGAGTTTAAAGCTGGTAACGAGCTATTGGTTCAAGTGCTACAGAGATGGATTTTTAGTAAGGCAACAAATGGGCAGCAAAGGATAAGAAAGGACATGTGGAAGGTGTCTTGTGGTGGTTAAGTTCCTAGAAGTCCAAGTATAAGAAAACAGAAGCTGAGTAGTTGCTTAAAGGAGAAGGGTTTGACCAAAGTGGGAGAGTGGCAAAGTAGCATATGGGTTATGTGGTAGGATAACTACACGGCTTGAGGAAAGTTTGGAGTGCTTTGGAATTCATGGTGGACAGTGACTATGTCTACGGGCTTAATTTGGAATATTGGCTGCTATATTGAGGAAGATTTGGTGTGACAGGAGAGAGTTGCTTGATATGAAAAAGGATACAACATGACTTTGGATTGGAATGTATTGTCGCACCTTTAGCTGATGTCCATGAGGAGTGAACGGACTGATGCAACTGGTGAATGAGCTTGGACTCAGGATGATCTACTGATTTCGTAGTATTTGCACCCAGTGCAAAAGCGTTGGAATATGTCGGCATGTAATTTCCACGGGTGGGTTATCTCCTGTGAGCAGGTTAGCGGTTGCGTGGTATTGACGAAGCTTCTGTGAAAAATTCTACTGGCTACCCGGTAAGAGATTTAATATATAAATGTGGTTAGTGGTTTGGAGTATTTATTAAAGGTTAATAGAAGGATTTCGAGAAACTTTGGCAAGTTGCGTGTGTAGGATCATGTCAACAATGAAGAGAGAATCCCGGTAGATTTCAAAAATTTTGTAATTGTAGCTTCAAGCTAAGTGGGAGAGCCCCACTGTCTATGATTGGATTGCATAGTGTCAACTTGTGCAGTTTCTGGTTATCGGTGTATTGGTGGGTCATTGCAACTAAGGAAAGAAAACATCAGCGGTAATTTGAGCAAAGTATTTAGGGAATGTGTGCCATATTTGGCCTTATTAATTCATATTCAGGTTTTTGGAAGACTCAGAGTTTATGCTTCATGTAGATGTAATGCACAGGAAAGTGAAATAGTCGGATGTTTCCTTGATAAAGTGTCCATGTGCTAGCAAGGCCTTGGAATTGATCATGTTTGGGAACAAGTCAGAGCAAGTGACTCTCAATAACGGTCCTACTGGATTCAAAAATTTAAAGTGTGGTGTCTAAGGATCTCGAGTCTGTAGTATGGTTGAATATTGAGCTTTTAGAGCAGATCATGAAACGGGGCTTGGAGTACTCTATGTTATATTCATGTTGTGTTGTAGAAATAGAGAAACGGAATCAAATAACTTCGGATTCATAAAAGAAGTATCAGAATGGATGTAACAATTGAAGGTGTGAAAGTGCGCACAAGGAGGGATATAAGGTGATTAGTGGGTTTTGAAACAGCATGGTCTCGTGAAATAAGGTCACTCGGGATGAGTACGGATTTGAGTTCATGATGTAATGAATGGAGCTATTATTATTTCTAAGGAAAGTTGAGAATAAATTGAGAAAAGACGGGTCGGCTAACAATTTTTGAATCGGCATGATGGTGGCAATGATCAGTTCCTTCAGCGTATTGAATTATGCGTGTGATTGTAGCGGGGCGTGCGAGGCTTGACGGCCGCCGTAATTGATTTTATTTGGAGGAATTCATGTATTATGACATGTTATGTGTAGAAGAATCCCAAAAGAGTTATGGTGGTTTAGACTACTACTTGAGGCCGGTGTTTTCTGCGGATATGGGAATTCAGTCATGTGTTGTAATGCCCCTCTTGAAATAAGTTAAGTAGAAGGTTTCTATATGATGAAGTATTTACGCTATTAGTGGTTCGAGAGTTATGTTGGAATTCTTGTACTCCTGCGCATTGACATAATTAAATGCATTAAGTAGCATGGGATTTGAAAGTTAAGGATTCAAGATTTCAGTTCGGTGTTGACAAGGATGTCATGAGCTCGGATGAGCAGGAAAAAGGATTTAGATGTTTAAAGCAAGATGGTATTATTTTCGGCATCACCTAAGGTCGATGTCAGGTGTAAGAGACCTTGTGTATTGATTTGTGGATTCTTGATATGCTTTATAGCATTAGTGTAACTGGAAGCATGGATGTGCAGACTTGTTACCTGGTGCGGAAGGTCATGGGAGCGTGTCTCATGGAAAGATTGTGTAAGAGTTACATGTAGTCACTTGATTGAGTGAATATTGAAACCAAGTATGAAGATTGTGGTAATATCGCCAATTCGAGAATTTATGCCTGGAGGGCGCTCGATTCATTTGGTTGTGGACTGTGGAAGTTTGTTCCGGTTGTGATGGTTGTTCTTGTGTGTTATGGGGAAAAATGTTATTATGGATCCTTGAAAGGTTATTATCCTAGTACGATGCGATCAAGTCATCTCGTCTCTACCTCTTCGAGATTAGGCTTGATACTTACTGGGTACACGTTGTTTTCGTACTTATATTGCACTTGCTGCACATTTTATTATGTAGGTTCATATATGTCTACTGGCCTTGTGGGTGCAAAGGTATGGTTAATAATTGTGGGGACATATGTGAGCTGCATTCTGTATTACGATCCGCAACCAACAGAGTCTCTTTCTGGGTTATTATGTTTTTCCCGTCTAATTTGTATTCTAGACAGATGCTGTATTTTATTCTTAACTCCCTAGTAAATGCTCATGCACTTGTGACACCGGGTTTTGGGAATGGTTGTTAATTGTTTAGAAATTTAGTTGCTAAAAATATTTATCATTTACTCTATGAGTTTTATCTTTACAATTTCATTAAAGAAATTTTTATTTCAAAAATACTAAAATGGGTAATTAAGTTAATTGATTATGGTTGACTTGCCTGACAGTGGTGTCCGGCGCCATCACGACCTTTTTGGATTTTGGGTCGTGACAACATGGTATCAGAGCACTAGGTTCACTTAGGTCTCACGAGTCATGAGCGAGTCTAGTAGAGTCTTGCAGATCGGTACGGAGACGTCTGTGCTTATCTTCGAGAGGCTACAGGGCTGATATGAATACTTCCCTTTTTGATTCCTCATCGTGCAATTCGATTCCCTTTAGGCTTATGCCTACATTTCCTTCCTATTCAATCTTATGCCACGTGAAGCAATTGTTATAAATTGGGGATCGAGGAAATTTTTAATGGTACTACAGATGTAGTGCGGGATGCTTCTCCATGTGTAATTAATTAGGCTATTGTCGTTGCCTTGCGGAAGGCCGCTCTATCGTTTCAGTTCAGTATCAATACTACCTATGGTTTTGAGATTAGGCATTGATTGTTGTGATGATTCGTACGTTGTTATCGCACATTGTTTATGAAATGGTAAAATGCCCGTCTATGTGTTAGGGCAGTAAACGACTTGAAATAAGGTTTTTCTCAGTACACAATTCAGCGGCTCCATGTTTTATTTCCAACAGAGAAAAAGACAATCGGGATATGAATGTTCAGGTTTGGGGTTGATAGAGTAACGAAGCCTGATATTTTCGAGCATGGTAGAGTTCTCAATTTTGATGTGGTGTCATCGCCTTGTTAAATGCGTTAAGGCTCGCCGGTGTCATGGTTTTCTTCAACTCTCCTTCACGACGGGGTGTTAGGAATTTGTATAAGGGAAGCAGACATTAGAGATCGCGGTGTGCAATGATTCAGGATCGAAGCAGCGTTCCTAGTATAGATGTCTCGAGAAGGATGATTGTCAGAAGGGTTTAAAACTGGTAACGAGATATTGGTTCAAGTGCTACAGAGACAGATTTTTAGTAAGGCAACAACTGGGCAGCGAAGGATGAGAAAGGACATGTGGAAGGTGTCTTGTAGTGGTTAAGTTCCTAGAAGTCCAAGCGTAAGAAAACAGAAGCCGAGTAGTTGCTTAAAGGAGAAGGGTTTGACCAAAGTGGCAGAGTAGCATATGGGTTACGTGGTAGGATAACTACACGGCTTGAGGAAAGTTTGGAGTGATTTGGGATTCATGGTGGACAGTGACTATATCTACGGGCTTAATTTGGATTATTGGCTGCTTATACTCCTGCACATTGACATAATTAAGTGCATTAAGTAGCATGGGATTCAAAAGTTGAGGATTCAAGATTTCGGTTCGGTTTTGACAAGGATGTCATGAGCTCGGATGAGTAGGAAAAAGGATTTAGATGTTTTAAGCAAGATGGTATTGTTTTCGGCATCATCTAAGGTCGATGTCAGGTGTAAGAGACCTTGTGTATTGATTTGCGGATTCTTGATATGCTTTACAGCATTAGTGTAACCGGTAGCATGGATGTGCAGACTTGTTACCTGGTGTGGAAGGTCATGGGAGCGTGTCACATGGAAAGATTGTGTAAGAGTGACATGTAGTCACTTGATTGAGTGAATATTGAAACCAAGTATGAAGATTGTGGTAATATCGCTGATTCGAGAATTTATGACTGGAGGGCGCTATTCATTTGATTGTGGACTGTGGAAGTTTGTTCCGGTTGTGATGGTTGTTCTTGTGTGTTATGGGAAAAAGGGTTATTATGGATCCTTGAAAGGTTATTAGCCTAGTACGATGCGATCAAAATTGGCTTTAGGTGTGTGGATGGATTTAAATATGAATATGGGCTCTATATCAGGTCGGACGTGTTCATTTCAGCATAAGCGTTTCCTATGGAGGAGTATTCAGATGTTAGATGTCATTTCGTCGTCGGTTATTTCATGTAATACTATATTGTGCCGTGTGAGTTGTGAAACGGCTTGATAAATTTCTTATGTGTTGAGGTTCCACATAGCGATGGTGTTATGTGAGCAGGATGGCTCTCGAGATTCAGATCATATATCGCACCTTAGTTGTGCTTGGATTTTGTAGCGTATGGCGTTGTCGGTCCTTCCAAGGATAGTATTATGCACTTAGCGTGCTTGTGTCCGATGTCCGGATATTTTGCAAGTAATTAGCATTCTAGCTCGGTAAGTATTTTCTTATAGATTCTTTTTGTGCGGATGGGGTTGCACGCCGCAATAGTGTGATATTGAGTACAGTTCCCTATATTCTATTTTGTGTGTTGTTATGTACCATTTTATGAGGAAGGTTCATGACACCTTTTCAGTTGTTTAATTAGTCACGTGGGTTGAGTAATCCTTTCCATAATCTATTTTCCTTATGTATCGCAATCGAGTCCGTAACTTATTAGCTCATTATGGCGTCATATGAGACTTTTTGTCATGTCTGCGGTGGCTT
Source organism: Nicotiana tomentosiformis (assembly GCF_000390325.3). Lineage (NCBI taxonomy): Eukaryota > Viridiplantae > Streptophyta > Magnoliopsida > Solanales > Solanaceae > Nicotiana > Nicotiana tomentosiformis. The sequence goes on from NC_090818.1 coordinate 15,099,965, forward strand.
ATTGCCCGAACAACTTATACTGGGTGAGACGAGACTATTGAACCGGAAATAAGTACAATCAGATTTATATAAGGTATAATAAGGAACAAATATTGCTATTCAGTTCATAAGGAGGTAATGGTCCTTGTCAAGAGGGGCGACCCCATGATTTGATTGATTCAGCAGGTGGTTATGAATTTCTACACATCTCTTCTGTCGTGGTGGTATTGCAAAAGTTGGAACAAGACTTATATATGTCATGAGGTGCATTGTGAGCATCAGATTCGTGGAATTTCAGCTATTGTTATCAGAGGATGTTATTATGGTCATGTGAGTTATGCAGTGCATAGTCTGAATTCAGCAAAGGTATGCAATCATGTATCGGTGCATCGTGTAGTGATTGATACGGTGTTCGTATGATGGGAACATGCCTAGCAGAGAATTTCGGATGTTGGAATTGGACTCTAAGGCTTATTTGGCTAAGTAAAAAAGGAGAATATTCAGACTGGCTCGAGCTAGTGTTCTCAACTGAGTTGTGGAAGCACGGTTAAGTGCATCAGGTATTAAACAGTAATTTTGGACAACCCCAGAACAATCCTTAGCACGTTTGAGGACAAACGCATGTTTAAGTGGGAGAGAATGTAATGACCCGACCAGTCATTTTGAGCCCTAGCGCGACGTTCAGTAGTTTGAGGCCACGAGTAGCTTCACTTCAGGTATTATGACTTGCACGCGTGGTCGGAATTGAAATTTTGGAAGTTCAGAGTTGATTTGGAAAGAACATTCTCATTTCTGAAGCTTTAAATTGGAAGAATTGACTAAAGTTGAATTTTTGAGTAAACGATATCGGAATCGGGATTTGAAGGTTCTAAGATGTTCGTATGATGATTTCGGACTTGGGCGTATGTCCGTATTGGGTTTTGGATAACCCGTGAGTGTTTTGGAACCTATTGTGGAAGTTAGCATTTAGGAAGAATTCCATAAATTTGGGTTGAAGTGCATTTCAAGGTTATCGATGTCCGTTTGGGATTCCGAGTATGGGAATAGCTCCATATGGTTATTCTGGAATTGGGAGCGCATCTGGAAGTGGATTCGGAGGTCCGTAGGTCGTTTTGGAGTCATTTGGCTAAAGCTAGAAATTTGAAGGTTTTTGCAAAGTTTGATCGGAAGTGGACTTTTTGATATTGGGGTCGGATTCCGATTCCAAAAGTTGTCGTAGGTCCGTAATGTCGAATGTGACTTGTGTGCAAAATTTGAGGTCAATCGGACGTGATTTGTTAGGTTCCGAAATCGAATGTAGAAGTTTGAAGTTCTAAAGTTCATGAAGCTTGAATTGGGGTGCAATTCATGATTTCGATATTGTTTGATGTGATTTGAGGCCTCGAGCAAGTTTGTGTTATGGTATGGGACTGGTTGGTATGATTGGACGGGGTCCCGGGGGCCTCGGGTATGTTTCGGGGTGGTTTCGGATCATTTCGGGCTGTTTTGCAATAGTTGATGATGGTGTCTGGTGTTGTTCTTCGCGTTCGCGAGGATCCTCTCGCGTTCGCGAAGAAGAAAATCTCGGTTCCGCAGGTGACTTCGGAGGTTTATATCTCATAATCTATAAGGAATTTGAAGATAATCCAAAAATAAAAATTGTAGCCCTTTGTGTTTAGTTTTCAGAAAGGTAAACTATTTAGCATTTGGATTTGTGTACAAAACGTTATGACCATTATACTAGAGGATGTCTCAGAAGAGTTTGAAAATGGCTTCTGAGAATTTTGTTCATCGCGAACGCGATTGGGGTCTCGCGAACCCGATGAAGGGTCGCAAGGGCAGTGTATAAGTTTGAAAAAATGGGTTTGGCTCATTTCATCTCATTTCCTCCATGGGAGCCGACCTAGGAGCGATTTTGGAGCTCCATTTTCATCATTTATGTCAAGGTAAGTGATTCCTACCTATTGCATGTTAAATACTTGGTTTATATACAGATTTAGGCGTGAAAATTCATGGAAATTAGTAAAAATTTGGGGTTTTGAAGAAAAACCTAGAAATTGGTATTATTGGAGTTTAACCACGAAAATTACTATGGGATTGGATGGAAATGGTATATTTGAGTTCTTGAGATTATGAGTAACGATTCCCTCCGAAAATTTCCGAAATTCGGGCACGTGCTCCCGGGGTAAATTTTAGGAATTTTACCATTTTGGATAGGGTAATATATTTAAAAGATAATTTTTGAATTATTTAACATGTATTAATTATTTCATATAACTGTTGGATAGTTTCGGATTTTCGGCACCGAATTGGGATTTTTACACTGCATCATGATCGGAAGTGGGCATTGAGACAAGGTAAGTCTCTTGCCTAATCTTATGAGGGTGAAATTACCACATAGTGATTAAATTGAATAATTGTTTCTAATTGCGGGGGCTACGTACGTACGAGGTGATGAGAGTCTGTGCGTAGCTAGTATTAATGCTAAAGTCCGGGTAGTTTAGGACTCAAAGCATGAATTACTTGTGTAAATTGTATTCTTTGTTTAATTAATATTAATTGATATATATGAATATATTATGAATTGTTAGATAAATATATTAAAGGATGGAAATCTCATATGCTTGATTTTCTGTTTAAATTAATTAATTGTTAAAAGAAATTGTTCTTCCTCCCGAATTTATCTTATAATAAATATACTTTCCTTACGGAGGTACATAAGAAAATGTCCTCCTTTCTTGTGGAGCGGGCTGAACGCCTCGGCAGGATAGATGCATCTATGGATCGTGCGGCACGTCCCTCGGCAGTGTGCACGACACTCTGGATCGGGCCGTACGTCCTCGGCAGAAATCGTGCTTAATAATAATAATCACACGACACCTTAATCGTTTATTGCAGCTTGTGAGACTAATTGATAAATTGAAAATCTTTGGAATTTATTGAATTATTATTCATGCTTGTTAGGAATTATTGTTATTCCTGTAGATGAGACTAATTGATAAATTGAAAATCTTTGGAATTTATTGAATTATTATTTCTGCTTGTTAAGGAATTATTGTTATTCCTGTAAGTGAGACTAATTGATAAATTTGGAAATTTATTGGAATTGAAGTATTTTAATTAAAATATTGAGAATTACTGTATTTGAAGGAATTTAATTATTTCTACTGGTTAATAAAATTATTGTTATCTATGTGAATCACGTTGATATAAATATTTTTATTTCATGATTATTTAATATTATTGACCCATAGTGAGTGTCAAAGTCGGCCATCTCATCTCTACCTCTTCGAGATTAGGCTTGATACTTACTCGGTACACGTTATTTTCGTACTCATATTGCACTTGCTGCACATTTTATTATGCAGGTACATATATGTCTACTGGCCTTGTGGGTGCAGAGGTGTGGTTAATAATTGTGGGGACATATGTGAGCTGCATTCTGTATTACGATCCGCAGCCAACAGAGTCTCCTTCAGGGTTATTATATTTTTGTTGTCTAATTTGTATTCTAGACAGATGCTGTATTTTATTCTTAATTTCTTAGTAAATGCTCATGCACTTGTGACACCGAGTTTTGGGAATGGTTGTGAATTGTTTAGAAATTTAGTTGCTAAAAATATTTATCATTTACTCTATGAGTTTTATCTTTACAAGTTCATTAAAGAAATTTTTATTTCAAAAATACTAAAAAGGGTAATTAAGTTAATTGATTATGGTTGGCTTGCCTGGCAGTGGTGTCCAGTGCCATCACGACCTTTTTAGATTTTGGGTCGTGACAAAAGGGTTTGTCAAACCGAGTATATCGCCTGGGGGTGCACCGGTATTATTTGTAAAAAATAAGGATGGAACAATGCGGATGTGTATTGATTATCGCCAATTGAACAAAGTCACTATTAAGAAAAAGTACCCGTTGCCGCGTATTGATGGTCTATTTGACCAGTTGCAGGGTGCTAGGTTGTTCTCTAAGATCGACTTGAGGTCGGGGTATCATCAGTTGAAAATTCGAGATTCGGATATTCCGAAAATTGCTTTCCGTACTAGATATGGTCATTATGAGTTTCTGATAATGTATTTCAGTTTAACTAATGCCCTGACAGCATTTATGGATCTGATGAACAGGGTATTCAGGCCATATATTGATTCGTTTGTCATTGTCTTCATTGATGACATTTTGATCTACTCGCGGAGTAAGGAGGAACATGAGCAGCATATGAGAGTAGTGCTTCAGACATTGCGGGAACAAAAGCTATATGCTAAGTTCTCTAAATGTGAGTTCTGGCTCGAGTCTGAAGCATTTTTGGGACATACTGTATCGGGTGATGGTATTAAGATTGATCCCAAAATGATTGAGGCAGTTCAGAATTGGCATCGTCCCACTTCGGCGACTGAGATCAGGAGTTTTCTGGGTTTAGCAGGTTATTATCGTCGGTTTGTGGAAGGTTTTTCATCTATTGCAGCACCTTTAACCAAATTAACCCAGAAAGGTGTTCAGTTCCGATGGTCCGATGATTGCGAGTCAAGCTTTCAGAAGCTCAAGATAGCATTGACTACAACACCAGTGTTAGTGTTACCTTCCGGTTCGGGGATGTATACAGTGTATTGTGATGCTTCACACGTTGGTTTGGGTTGTGTATTAATGCAGGAAGAGCGAGTTATTGCATATGTTTCACGACAGTTGAAGCCCCACGAGCAGAATTATCCGGTACATGATTTGGAGTTAGCTGCCATTGTTCACACCCTTAAGATTTGGAGGCATTATCATTATAGGGTGTCGTGTGAAGTTTATACTGATCATCATAGTTTGCAGCATTTGTTCAAGCAGAGGTACCTAAATTTGAGGCAGCGCAGATAGCTGAAATTACTAAAAGATTATGATATTACTATCCTATATCATCCAGGTAAAGCAAATGTAGTTGCAGATGCCTTGAGTAGAAAGGCGGAAAGTATGGGTAGTTTGGCTTTCATTTCAGCATAAGAGAGGCCATTAGCTTTGGAAATCCAATCCTTGGCCAACAGACTTGTGCGGCTAGATATTTCAGAGCCCAGCCGAGTTCGTGTATGTGTCATAACTCAGTCTTCACTATTTGAGCAGATTAGGGCTCACCAGTATGATGAACCACACTTAATGGTTCTTCGAGAAACAGTACTACGAGGTGGTGCCAAGGAAGTTACTATTGGTGCGGAAGGTGTTTTGCGACTCCAGGATCGTCTGTGTGTTCCTAATGTTGATGAACTGAGGAAAAAGATCCTGGAGGAGGCACACAGTTCTCGGTTCTCTATTCATCCAGGTGCTACGAAGATGTATCATGACTTGAGGCAGCATTATTGATGGCGACGAATGTAAAAAGACATAGTTGAGTATGTAGCTAGGTGTCTAAATTGCCAGGAAGTTAAATATGAGCACCAGAGGCCATGTGGCCTACTTCAGCAGATGACTATACTGGAATGGAAATGGGAACACATCACTATAGACTTTGTAGTTGGGTTGCCGCAGACCTTGAGGAAGTTTGATGCAGTTTGGGTGATTGTTTGCAGGTTGAACAAGTCGGCACATTTTATCCCTGTTGTGACTACATATACTTCAGAGAGGTTGGCCTAGATTTATATTCAGGAGATAGTTCGGTTGCACGGTGTACCAATTTCCATCATATCAGATAGAGGCCCTCAGTTTACTTCACATTTCTGGAGAGTAGTACAGAGTGAATTAGGGACCCGTGTAGAGCTCAGCACAACCTTTCATCC
>NC_090818.1:15105867-15117867 GCF_000390325.3 Nicotiana tomentosiformis
TATTATTTGTAAAGAAGAAAGATGGTTCTATGCGGATGTGTATAGATTATCGGCAGTTGAACAAGGCCACTATCAAAAACAAATATCCGCTGCCAAGAATTGATGACTTATTTGATCAGCTTCAGGGTGCCAAGGTGTTTTCAAAGATCGATTTGAGGTCTGGTTACCGTCAGTTAAAGATTAGGGCATCTGATGTCCCTAAGACAGCTTTTCAGACTCGGTATGGGCATTGCGAATTCCTAGTGATGTCATTTGGGTTGACAAATGCCCCAGCAACATTTATGGATTTGATGAATCGGATGTTCAAGCCCTATTTGGATTCTTTTGTGGTTGTATTCATTGATGATATCTTGATTTACTCCAGCAGTCGAGAGGAGTATGAGCAGCATCTTCGGAGTGTGCTTTATACTTTGAAGAATAATCAGTTATATGCCAAATTTTCAAAATTTGAGTTTTGGTAAGACTAAGTTGCCTTTTTGGGACATGTTGTATCGGCAGAAGGCATAAAGGTGGATCCTAAAAAGATTGAGGCTGTTCAGAATTGGCCTAGACCTACTTCAGTTATAGAGATCCAGAGTTTCCTAGGTTTGGCAGGTTATTATCGTCGGTTCGTGGAAGGGTTTTCATCTATAGCAAGCCCATTGACCAGACTGACCCAGAAAGGTGTCCCATTCAGATGGTCAGACGAGTGTGAGTTGAGCTTTCAGAAGCTCAAGACTGCTTTGACTACGGCACCAGTGTTGGTATTACCCACAGGTTCAGGATCTTATACGATATATTATGACGCATCTCATATTGGGCTTGGTGCACTATTAATGCAAGATGGCAGGGTGATTGCGTATGCGTTACGGCAGTTGAAATTTCACAAGAAGAATTATCCTGTTCATGACTTAGAACTGGCAGCCATTGTTCATGCGCTGAAGATTTGGAGGCATTACCTCTACGGTGTCTTGTGTGTGGTATTTACTGATCATCGTAGCCTTCAGTATCTGTTCAAACAAAAGATCTTAATTTGAGGCAGAGAAGATGGTTGGAGTTGTTTAACGACTACGATATCACCATTTTGTATCACCCCGGAAAGGCCAATGTGTTGGACGGTGCTTTGAGTAGAAAGGCTGTGAGTATGGACAGTCTTGCATATATTTCGGTTGGTGAGAGGCCATTAGCTGTAGATGTTCAGACTTTGGCTAATCAATTTGTGAGGTTAGATATTTCAGAACCCAGTCGGGTTCTAGCTTGCACAGTCGCTCGGTCTTCTTTATATGAGCGCATCATAGAGAGGCAGTATGATGATCCTCATTTACTAGTCCTTAAGGACATGGTGCGGTACGGTGATGCCAAACATGTTGCTATGGGAGAGGATGGAGTTCTACGAATGCAGGGTCGTATTTGTGTGCCTAATGTTGACGGGCTTCGTGAATTAATTCTTGAAGTGGCACACAGTTCCAGGTATTCTATTCATCCAGGTACCGCTAAAAAGTATCAAGATTTGCAGCAACATTATTGGTGGAGGAGAATGAAAAAGGATATAGTTTCATATGTGGCTCGGTGTCTGAATTGTCAGCAAATTAAGTACGAGCATTAGAGACCTGGTGGTTTGCTTCAAAAGTTAGAAATTCCTGAGTGGAAGTGGGAGCGTATCACTATGGATTTTGTTGTTGGGCTCCCACGGACTCAGAGAAAATTTGACGCAGTTTGGGTCATTGTGGACAGGTTGACCAAGTCAGCACATTTCATTCCAGTGGCAGTTACCTATTCTTTAGAGAGGTTGGCTGAAATTTACATTCGTGAGATTGTCCGCCTTCACGATGTGCCCGTGTCTATTATTTTAGATCGAGGTACGCAGTTTACCTCACACTTCTGGAGGGTTGTACAACATGAGTTAGGCACGCGGATTGGGTTGAGTACATCATTTCATCCATAGACAGACGGACAATCAGAGCGCACCATTCAGATATTGGAAGATATGCTTCTTGCTTGTGTTATAGACTTTGGAGGTTCTTGGGATCATTTCTTTCCACTTGCGGAGTTTGTTTATAATAATAGCTACTAGTCGAGCATTCAGATGGCTCCATATGAGACATTATACGGAAGGCGATGTCGTTCGCCAATTGGCTGGTTTGAATCGGGAGAGGCTCGGTTATTGGGTACTGATTTGGTACAAGATGCCTTGGATAAGGTCAAGATTATTCAGGATCAACTTTGCACAGCTCAGTCTAGGCTAAAGAGTTATGCCGACCATAAAGTTCATGATATTGCATTCATGGTTGGAGAAAGAATATTGCTCCGGATTTCACCTATGAAAGGTGTAATGAGGTTCGGAAAGAAGGGCAAGTTGAGTCCTAGGTATATCAGACCCTTTGAAATTCTTGAAAGGGTGGGTGAAGTAGCCTATAGGCTTGCATTACCACCTAGTTTATCAGCGGTTCATCCGATGTTCCATGTGTCTATGCTCCGGAAATATCATGGTGATCCGTCCCATGTGTTAAATTTTAGTTCAGTCCAATTGGACAAAGATTTTACTTACGAGGAGGAGCCGGTGGCTATTCTATCCCGGAAGGTCCGACAGTTGAGGTCTAAGAGTTATCCTTCATTTCAGGTGCAATGGAGAGGTCAGCCGGTAGAGGCATCTACCTGGGAGTCCGAGTCGGACATGCGGAGTAAATATCCACACCTTTTCTCCAGCTCAGGTACTTTTTCTAACTCCGTTCGAGGATGAACGTTTGTTTTAGAGGTGGAGAATGTGATGACCCAAAATTTCATCTTTAAATTTAATAATTAATTCTATATTCTAAGACCTCGAAAAGCACTATTTATCACTCCTCAACTTGCGTGCGCAGTCCGTACAATTTTCCGGAAAGTTTTTATGTGAAAAATGGATTGAAAGGTGAAATAGATCTTTAAAATTCAGCTGAGATGACTTTGGTCAACATTTTGAGAAAATGGACTCGGATCAGTGCTTTGACAGTTTCGGTAGGTTTGTATTGTTATTTGGGACTTGGGCGTATGCCCAGAATCGAATTCCGAGGTCCCTAGCCCGAGATATGGAATTTTGAAGAAACATTAAAAGTTTGAAAGCTTAATGATTTTTAAAAATTTACTGATGTTGGATTTATTGACACCGGGTCCATATTTTAGTTCTGGAGCCCGGTATAGGTCCACTATAATATTTATGACTTGTCTGCCGAATTTGGTGAGAATCGCAGTTGATTGGACGTGATTCGGACGCCCGGATTTTAAAAATATAAGTTTTAAATTTTCCTTGAAATTTTCCTTTGATTTGGTGTCCGATTCGTAGTTCTAGGTGTTATTTTTGTGATTTGATTGCGCGAGCAAGTTTGTATGAGGTTTTTGGACTTGTGTGCATGTTTGGTTTGGAGCCCCGAGGGATCGGGTGAGTTTCGGATAAGCTACGGGATGATTTTGAACTTAGAAAAATCTACTTTTCTGCAACTTCAGGCTTCTTGTATTTCCTTCATCGCGTTTGCGAATGTACTCTCACGAACGTGAAGAGCAAACTAGGCTTGCTGAATTTTCCTTCTTCGCGGAAGCAAAGCTATGGGGACTTTACCCTTCGCGAACGCGAAGCTTTAGAGGCCCGGGAGAGGGGTCAGTCGTCCTTCTACGCGAACGCGAGCACGGGCACGTGAACGTGAAGGACAGGGGGGAAAGCCTTCGCGAATGCAAAGGAGGACTCGCGAACGCGAAAGCCACGGGCTGCTACTCATCGTGAACGTGATAGGCCCATCGCGAACGCGAAGAAGGCCTGACGCCTGTGACTTAAAACAGAACCAAAATGGGATTTTTCCCATTTTTCACAAACCCTCAATTAAAACTCGGTTTAGGGGCGATTTCAAAGGAGTTTTTTCACGATTTTGAATTGGGTAAGTGTTATTTATCATATAGTGATTGTATTTCATAAATCTATGTCTATATTCATCATTTATTTCAGATTTAGAGGGAAGAAATTGGAATTTTTATAAAATCTTCCAAAAACAAAAATTTAAGCTTTGAAAGTCCATTTGACATCAGAATTGGATAATTTTGTATGGTTGAACTCGTAGCAGAACGGGTGTTCGCATTTCACGAGTTTTTATGGGATTTGAGATGTGGGTCCCACTTTTAAATATTTAAATGAATTTTTGATTTTTTATACGAAATATTATTAAATTCATATGGAATTAATTCTTATGACTCTTATTGAGTATATCGAATTGTTTATAAATAGATTTGATGCTTCTAGAGACAAATTCAAAAGAAAAAGATGTGGTCGAATAATTTATTAGAATTTGCAAAGCGAGGTAACTGTCGTGGTTAAACTTGACTTGAAGAAATAGAACCCTCAAACTATTTGTTATGTAAAATGCATGTGAATCGTATAGGCGAGGTGACAAGTGCCTATACGTCGTCAAATTAATTGTTTGCATATTTACTTGAAAAATCATAAATTGTTTTAAATCATGAATTAATTGTTATAATAATTGTTTCTCTCCTATTCTTTGTCAAATATTAATTCTTGAATTCCTGCATTAATTGTTACATCTTATTTGAATATGTGTATTAATTGCTACTTGACATTTAGCATATTAAACATTAAACTGCCTATTTTCTCTCTGATTTCCATAATAAATTGCTATTTGTCATTGTTTGTTTCATAATTATTCTATGCTTGTTGCCTTAAAATTTTAAATTAATTGTTGCATCTATTGGGGTAATTTCTTCTATAAGAATTGGTAAATGAATATATTAGAGGAGCGGGTTGCACGCCGCAACATAATTGATTGAAATGAATATATTGGGGGATCGGGTTGCACGCCGCAATAGACAATTTAAAAAGTCCATATATTGGAGGATCGGGTTGCACGCCGTAACAGACTTATTAAAAAGTCCATATTGGAGGAACAGGTTGCACGCCACAACAGACTTGTTAAAAGTTTATATTGGGGGATCGGATTGAATGCCGCAATAGACTTATTTAAAAGTCTATATATATACTTGACTAAAATAAATATATTGGAGGATTGAATATGAATACATTGTGGGAGCGGTTTGCACGTTGCAACGGAAATTGATTGAAATAATAATGGATTATGACTGCTGAGTTGGCTCCAATTGTTATAAATGAGTTACCTGATTTATTTCTATTATTTGTTGTTGTTACTAATATTGCGTACAGGTTAAAGTAAGTGAACCGCCTTAGCCTCGTCACTACTTCGTCGAGGTTAGGCTCAGCACTTACTAGTACATGGGGTCGGTTGTACTGATACTACACTCTGCACTTCTTGTGCAGATTTTGGAGTTGGTCCCAGCGGCGTACCATAGACTTGCTCGTATTTCAGCTACCAGAAGAGACTTGAGGTATAACTGCACGACGTCCGCAGTTCTGAAGTCCCCGTCTACTTTACTTTGGCTGTGTGTTTGTTTCCAGACAGCTTTATTTTATTCAGACCTTTATTTGTATTATTCTAGAAGCTCGTGCACTTATGATACCAATTCCGGGATGGTATTTAGACACCTTTATTTTTATGGATTATTCACTATATTTCAGACCTTACTTCTGCATTTATTTCTTTGTTATTAATAAATTTAAAAATTGTTTAGAAATGGCTAATATTATTCTAACGTTGGCTTTCCAAGCAAGTGAAATGTTAGGGGCCATCATGGTCCGAAGGCGGGAATTTCGGGTCGTGACAAAGATGATAGTGGATTTGATCAAGGTGATTCTTATAATGATCAAGACGAAGAGGTCCAATATGTGAACAACTTTCAAGGGCAAAGAAACAACTTCCACGGCCCTAGTCAACAACAATGGAGACCTTCAAATAATCAAGGCAATTAGAATTCTAACAACCAAGGTAATTGGAATAGTGGAAACAATTAAGCCAATTGGAGTGGAAGCAATAACCAAAGGAATTGGCAAAACAATAACAATCAAGGCAATTGGGGAGGCAACAACCAAGGAGGGTGGAACAACAACCAAGAAAATCGGGGGTCGGATTTTCAAAGGCCCCCGATGAATCAACAATCGAGCCACTCACCTCCTTATCCTTCTCATGGTCCTAGTTCCTCCAACAATGAAATGAGTCATATTGAGAACATGTTCAAGCAAATGATGGAGAAGAATGCTGATTCCAATGCCCAACTTGCTTCACACGACACGTCAATACGAAACTTAGAAGTGCAAATGGGTCAAATCTCTCAGGCTTTAAATTCTCGTCCTAAGGGGGCTATACCAAGTGATACGGTGGTGAACCCGAAGGGTGGGAACAATACGCGGCATGCCATGGCCGTTATTACAAGAAGTGGAAGAGGTGGGAATGCACCTACATCAAGTCAAAGGCAACTTGTGGATGATGAGCAACTGGTAGAGGAAGAGGAGATCCCACACAATGTTGTCCGTGCAAATGAGGAAGTGTGGATTGATATTGATGACACGGTGGAAGAGACTCAAGAGGATGTGAACCCATCTAGGGATCATGTGATTGACATATCGGAACCGGTAAAGCAAAAAGCTAAGGCAACATTACCTAAGCCACCTCCTCCCTATCCTCAAAGGCTTGCCAAGAAAAACAGCGAGAATCAATTAAAAAAGTTCATTGATATGATGAAGAGTCTCTCGATAAATGTACCATTAGTTTAAGCCTTGAAGCAAATGCCCAGATATGCAAAATTTATGAAGGACTTGGCGACAAAGAAGCGATCCATGAATTTTGAAACTATCAAAGTCACGTACCAAGTGAGTGCAATTGTGCATTCGATGGCTCCTAAGTTGTAAAATCCCGGTGCTTTCACAATCCCTTGTACCATTGGAAGTGCCGAGTTTGCAAAAGCTCTTTGTGGTCTTAGGGCGAGTATCAATTTGATGCCCTATTCGGTTTTCAAGACATTGGGAATTGGGCAACCAAGATCCACATCTATAAGATTATAAATGGCCGATTGTACAATTAAGAGATCGTTGGGGGTGATTGAGGATGTATTGGTTCGAGTTGACAAGTTCATTCTCCCGGCGAATTTTGATATTCTTGATTGTGAAGTGGACTATGAGGTCCCGATTATTCTTGGTAGACCTTTCCTTACTACGGGGAAGGATCTTGTTGATGTGGAAGCCGGTGACCTCACTTTTTGGGTGGGTGATGAAAAGGTAGTGCTCTCTACGTGTGCAAATCTATGAGGCAACCGAATAGCAATTAAGTGTGTTCGTTCGTGGACATGGTGACCGATGTGATTATTGATGATACAAGTGCCACGATTAATGTGGGTGACATGTTGGAGGCCGTCTTGCTCAATTTTAATGATGACGAGATGGATGGCTTCATGGAATGTGTTAATTCTTTTCAAGGAACGGGGTCGTACAACTATGCACCCCGAAAGCTTTTCTTGGATCTTGAGAATAGGAAAACTCCTCCTACAAAGCCTTCAATTGAAGAGCCTCCTATCTTAGAGTTGAAGCCATTGCCTCCACATCTCAGGTATGAATTCCTTGGACCTTGTTCTACTTTACCAGTTATTCTTTCCTCTTGTTTGACTAACGTGCAGGTTGACTCTACATTGGCGGTGCTCCACAAGAGGAAGAAAGCTATTGGTGGACTTTGGCGTATATTCGGGGATTAAGCCCAGCATTTTGCATGCACAAGATTAACTTGGAGGGCGATGACAAGCCATCCATTGAACATCAAAGGAGACTCAATGATGCTATGCAAGACGTGGTCAAAAAGGAGATTATCAAATGGTTGGATGTCGGGGTGGTCTACCCTATTTCCGACAGTTTGTGGACTTCTCTAGTGCAATATGTCCCGAAGAAGGGAGGCATAACTGCGTTCACAAATGATAAGAACGAGTTGATTCCAACAAGAACAGTGACCAGGTGGAGAGTTTGTATGGACTATCGGAAGCTAAACAAAGTCATAAGGAAAGACCATTTACCACTACCCTTTCTAGACCAAATGCATGATAGGTTGGACGGCCGGACATTCTATTGCTTTCTAGATGGATATTCGGGCTACAATCAAATCCTTATTGCCCCAGAAGATCAAGAGAAAACAACTTTCACTTGTCCCTATGGCACTTTTGCTTTCAAGCGGATGACATTTGGCTTGTGCAATGCACATGTCACTTTTCAATGGTGTATGATGGCGATATTTACGGATATGGTAGAGAACTACCTTGAAGTCTTCATGGATGACTTTTTGGTAGTCGGGGATTCCTTTGATGATTTCTTGGCAAATTTGGATAAAGTATTAGCAAGGTGTGAAGAAATGAACTTGGTGTTGAATTGGGAGAAATGCCATTTCATGGTCGGGGAGGGCATTGTCCTTGGCCACAAAATTTCAAAGAAGGGCATTGAAGTCGACAAGGCGAAAATAGTGGTGATTTCTAAACTTCCACCTCCAACATCCGTGAAAGGAGTGAGAAGTTTCTTGGGTCACGCGGGGTTCTACCGGCGCTTCATAAAGGATTTTTCCAAAGTGGTGAACCCCTTGTGCAAGCTTTTGGAGAAAGATGCTAAATTTCACTTCAATGATGATTGCATAAGAACCTTTGAATTGCTGAAGTTCAAGTTGACAACAACTCCTATTATCATCGTTCCTAATTAGAGTATTCCTTTTGAGCTCATGTGCGATGCTAGTGATGTAGCGGTTGGAGCAGTTTTGGGGCAATGTATCAACAAGATTTTTCATCTGGTCTACTATGCTAGTAAGACCATGAATGATGCCCAAGTAAATTACACCATTACCGATAAAGATCTCCTTGCCATTGTGTTTGCTATTGAGAAGTTCCGCCCATACTTGATGGGTGCAAAGGTTATTGTTCATACAGATCATGCAGCACTTCGCTATCTTATGAGCAAGAAAGATTCAAAATCTCGGTTGATAAGATTGGTGCTTGTCTCGACCCAAAATTCCCACATTCGGACCGTGATGGCGCCTAACATTTCACTTGCTTGGAAAGCCAACGTTAGGATAATATTATCTATTTTTTTTAAGTTTATTAATAACAAAGAACAATTGCGGATGTAAATTCTGAAATATAGTGAATAATCCATAAAAACAACGGTGTCTAAATACCATCCCAGAATTGGTGTCATAAGTGCACGAGCTTCTAGAATAATACAAATAAGGGGCTGAATAAGATAAAGCTGTCTGAAAATAAACACACAGCTAAAGTAAAGTAGATGGGGACTTTAGAAACTGCGGACGCCGTGCAGTTATACCTCAAGTCTCCTCTAGTAGCTGAAATCCGAGCAAGTCTATGATACGCCGCTGGGACCAACTCCGAAATCTGCACAAGAAGTGCAGAATGTAGTATCAGTACAACCGACCCCATGTACTGGTAAGTGCTGAGCCTAACCTCGACGAAGTAGAGACGAGGCTAAGGCGGGTCACTTACTTTAAATTGCACACAATATTAGTAACAACAACAAATAATAGAAATAAATCAGATAACTCATTTATAATAATTGAAGCCAACCCAACAGTCATAACCAATTATCATTTCTATCAATTTTCGTTGCAGCGTGCAACCCGCTCTCACAATATATTCATATTCCATTTTGTTGCGGCGTGCAACCCGCTCCTCCAATATATTCATTTTAATCAAGTCTGTTGCGGCGTGCAACCCGATCCCCCAATATATTTATATATATCGACTTTTAAATAAGTCTGTTGCGGCGTGCAACCCGATCCTTCAATATGGACTTTTAATAAGTTTATTGCGGCGTGCAACCCGATCCTCATATATATTCATTTCGATCAATTCTGTTGCGGCGTGCAATCCGCTCCTCCAATATATTCATTTACCAATTCTTAAAGAAGAAATTTCCCCGATAGATGCAACAATTAATATAAAATTTTAAGGAAACAAGCATAGAATAATTATGATTTAATTATGAAACAAACAATGACAAATAGCAATTTATTATGGAAATCAGAGAGAAAATAGGTAGTTTAATGTTTAATATGCTAAATGTCAAGTAGCAATTAATACACATATTCAAATAAGATGTAACAATTAATGTAAGAATTCAAGAATTAATATTTGACAAAGCATATGAGAGAAACAATTATTATAATAATTAATTCATGATTTAAAATAATTTATAAATTTTCAAGTAAATATGCAAACAATTAATTTGACGACGTGTAGACACTCGTCACCTCGCCTATACGTCGTTCACATGCATTTCACATAACAAATAGTTTAAGGGTTCTATTCCCTCAAGTCAAGGTTAACCACGACACTAACCTCGCTTTGCAAATTCCAATCAATTACTCGACCACAACTTTTCCTTTTAAATTTGTCACCAAAAGCTTCAAATCTATTCACAAACAATTCGATATACTCAATACGAATCATAGGAATTAAATCCATATGAATTTACTAATTTTCCAGATAAAAATTTGAAATTTATTTAAATATTCGACAGTGGGACCCACGTCCTCAAATCCCAGAAAAACATACAAAATCCGAACACCCGTTCCGATACGAGTCCAACCATATAAAATTTATCAAATTCCGATGTCAAATGGACCTTCAAATCTTAAATTTTTGTTTTTTGGAAAGTTTTACAAAAATTACAATTTCTTCCATCTAAATCTGAAATAAATGATGAATATAGACATGGATTTGTGAAATATAATCACTTTTGGTTATAGAACACTTACCCAATTCAAAGTCGTGAAAATCCCCCTTGAAATCGCCCAAATCCGAAACTTAAAACTCAAAAATGAGTAAAAATGGCGACTTCCGAATTTATGGGCTCTGCCTAGTCATTTTCGCATATGCAGATAAAAGTTCCGCATTTGCGGACTCGCATTTGCGATGCCAGGCTGCCAAGTGAAGTTTTGCATCTGCGGACATTCCTGTCGCACCTGCGACATCCACTTCTACGCAAAATGGCCGCACCTGCGAAGACCCCAGGCCAGCACAGTCCCGCATCTACGCAATCCCGCCGCACCTACGGCAACGCACCTTTGCCCAAGACCCTCGAAGGTGCGATTACATCAAAGGCAGAAATTTCAAGAATTGGCTTAAGTTCACAATTCGATCCGATTTCGATCCGAATCACACTTGGGGTACTCAAGACCCCGTCCGAATATACCAATAAGTCCCGTAACATAATACGGACTTACTCGGGGTCTAATATCACGTCAAACAACGCTGGAATTACAATTCACACCCCGATTAGAACTTAAGAGTTTTAAACTTTTCAATTTGCAAATCTCGTGTCAAAACATATTAAATAAATCTGGAATGACTTTAAATTTTGCACACAAGTCCTAAATGACATAACAGAGCTATTCAAATTTTCAGAATCAGATTCCGGCTCGATATCAAAAAGTCAACCCCGTGGTCATACTTGGAAATCATTAGCCTTTGAATTACTAGTTTTCGTTAAATGGTCATAACTTGAGCTAGGGACCTCCAAATTAAATTTTGGCCATACGCACAAGTCCCAAATCACGATACGGAGCTACCGAAACTGTCAAAACACTGATCCGGGTCTGTTTGCTCAAAATGTTGACCAAAGTCAACTCAATTGAGTTTTAAGGCTTTATTTCAAATTTTAATCCATTTTCACATAAAAACTTTCTGAAAATTTTACGGACTGCGCACGCGAGTCGAGGAATGATAATTAGTGCTTTTCGAGGTCTTAGAACATAGAATTACTTATTAAATTTAAAGATGACATTTGGGGTCATCACATTCTCCACCTCTAAAACAAACGTTCGTCCTCGAACGGAGTTAGAAAAAGTACCTGAGCTGGTGAATAAGTGTGGATATTTACTTTGCATGTACGACTCGGACTCCCAGGTAGATGCCTCTACCGGCTGACCTCTCCATTGCACTCGAATTGAAGGTTAACTCTTAGACCTCAACTGTCGGACCTGCCGGGCTAGAATAGCCACTGGCTCCTCCTCGTATGTCAAATCTTTGTCCAATTGGACTGAGCTGAAATCTAACACATGGGACGGATCACCATGATATTTTCAGAGCATAGAC